>NC_073409.1:6725000-7002500 GCF_028641065.1 Leucoraja erinaceus
ATATTTCGGCAGTGTAACTGAGAGGGGATCTTATTTAAACATACAATATTATTGAGGGTTTGGACACGCTAGATTCTGAAAACATGTTCCCAATGTTGGGGGAGTCCAGAACCAGGGGCCACAGTTTAAGAATAAGGGGTAAGCCATTTGGAACGGAGATGAGGAAACAACTTTTTCACACAGAGGGTCGTGAATCTGTGGAATTCTCTGCCTCAGAAGGCAGTGGAGGCCAATTCTCTGGAGGTTTTCAAGAGAGAGTTGGATAGAGCTCTTAAAGATAGCGGTGTCAGGGGATATGGGGAAAAGGCAGGAACGGGGTACTGAGTGTGGATGATCAGCCATGATCACAGCGAATGGCAGTGCTGGCTCGAAGGGCCGAATGGCCTCCTCCTGCACCTATTGTCTATTGCCTCAGCTATTTTCTCTGGATACCCTTTCCATATACCAAGCACCATCTGTGTGAAATAGTTGCCCCTCGGGTTCATGTTTCCTCTCACCTTAAACTATTACCCTGTGGACTCATAGATGTCACACAGCAGGGAAACAGGCCCTTCAGCCCAGCCTACCCATGCCTATCATGCTGCCCCATCTACACTTGTCTCACCTGCCTGTGTTTGGTCCATGTCTTTCCAAATCTTACCTATCCATGTACCTGTCCAAATGTAGTTTAAACGTTGTGATAACACCTACCTCAACTGCCTCCTCTGGCACCTCGTTCCATCCACCCACCACCCCTTGTGTCCCTCAGGATTCTGTTCCCCTCTCCCCTTAAATCTGTGTTCTCTAATTCCCTCACTCTGGGTAAAAGGATCTTGCATTTACCTACCTATTCCCCTCAGTTTCTTATACACCTCTATAAGATCACCCTTCATCCTCCTACACTCCAAGGGATAAAGGCCTGCTCAACCTCTCGCTAGAGTTCAGATCCCCCAGTCTCGGCAACATTCTCGTCAATCTGCCCTGCAGCCTTTCCAACTTAACAACATGTTCTATATCAGAGGGTGAGCAAACCAGAACACAATGCACCAAATATGGCCTCACCATTGTCTTAATTCCATATTCCACAAACTCTGTGTGTAAAAGAGTTGCCCCTCAGGTTCCTATTAAATCTTTCCCCTCCCACAAAAACCTATGCCCTATGGTTCTTACTTCCATATATCACCGGCCTCTGTGTGACAACGTTGCCAGAATTTCGTTTAGTTTAGTTTAGTTTAGAGATAACATATATATAACAATTACAGCACGGAAACAGGCCATCTCGGCCCTACAAGTCCATGCCGAACAAATTTTTTTTCCCCTTAGTCCCACCTGCCTGCACTCGTACCATAACCCTCCATTCCCTTCTCATCCATATGCCTATCCAATTTATTTTTAAATGATACCAATGAACCTGCCTCCACCACTTCCACTGGGAGCTCATTCCACACCGCTACCACTCTCTGCGTAAAGAAGTTCCCCCTCATATTACCCCTAAACTTCTGTCCCTTAATTCTGAAGTCAGATACAGCGAATTCTGATACAGCGCGGAAACAGGCCCTTCGGCCCACCGAGTCCGCACCGACCAGCGATCTCCGCACATGAATACACTATCCTACACACACACACACTAGGGACAATTTTACGCTTATACCAAGCCAATTAACCTACAAACATGTACATCTTTGGTGCGAAGATCTCGGCGAGAACCAACGCGGGTCACTACAGACAAGCACCCGTAGTCGGGATTGAACCCGGGGCTCTGGCGCTGTAAAGGCAGCAGCTCTAACCGCTGTGCCGCCGTGCCTCATTGGGACGCAAGCAGAGGCCTCCACGTGGAGCATCCCGGGCAACGCTGACGACAGAAACTGTACCACAGTGACTGACTGAAGTAGCCAATTCTGCAACCACCGTCACTGACGAGATACGGAAGGTGGCAGGACACAAGGATGAACAAGAAGAAGAGCCTCATTTACCGTATAGCAACGAGAAGCTTTATTTTGTCTGCCCTTGACCTTTTGCCCTCAGTGACTTCATTCCTGAGCCATAACGTTGGATGAAATTAAAACCCTGTGACTGGGCGGCAGGGTCAGCTGGGGGAGGATTCGCCAAAGTGTAATGGGATTTTAGGAGTAAATATCGGCGTGTTACCGTGCGTGGGGATGTGTACAGATGCCTCTCGGGCAGCGCGCTGGTAAAATTAAAGCCACGAGATTTACCGAGGACACGTTGAGGTCTGTGCGGGAAATTGATTCAAAGCTGAAGATTGACAGCAGGAATTAAATAGCACCCCAGATTAAAGGATTTACCTGGCAAGATTAATCCTAACAAAAGCAACATCTGTTTCCACGAAAAGATCTTCTGATTCTTGAAAGTAAAGATATGACAGTGCACACACACACACACACACATTTCACATTTGTCAAACATTGAGGACAAAATGCAATGTCTCAAATGACTAAAGATTTCAGGTGCTTAATGTGACATTTGTAAAATAAATCAGGTTGCCTTGAGGATAGAAGATGATCTTGTTTCTGTTTACTGGCGTGCAGCATTACGCAGGTATGGAAGGCAAAGCACCGCTTCTTCCACAAGAGCACGTTTTATGGCTATTTTTGAATCATCGACATTATCTCCCCTTCTTTGATGTAAGCATTTGTATCTGTTAGTTATTTTCTTCTGTGTGACTCAGATGTTTACTGCAATGCCTCCCGAAACACAAGTAAACTTAAAACCCACAGTACCATTACAACACGTCACTCAAAATTACTTTTCTGTCCAGATTTGGCATAGAGTCATAGAGTAACACAGTGTGGAAACCAGGCCCTTCGGCCCAACTTGCACACACTGGCCAACATGTCCCAGCTACACTAGTCCCACCTGCCCGTGTTTGGTCCATATCCCTCCAAACCGGTCCTATCCATGTACCTCTTATAGCCCTATCCCACGGTACGAGTTCATTCCAAGAGCTCTCCCGAGTTTTAAAAAAATTGAACTCGTGGTAAGCACGGAGAATGAATGTTAACGGGTACGTCGGAGCTTGGGGACGTCTCTTAGCGGCTCGTAACGCTAACGGCAGGTACTCGTGAAGATTTTTCAACATGTTGAAAAATGTCCACGAGAGCCCCGAGTACCGACGAGCGGCCATTACCGTAAATCTCCGAGTTCGAATCAGGGCAAACTCGGGAGAGCTCTTGGAATGAACTCGTACCGTGGGACAGGGCTTTAACTGTTTCTTAAATGTTGGGATGGTCCCAGCCTCAACCACATCCTCTGGCAGCTTGTTCCATACACCCACCACCTTTGTGTGAAAACGTTACCCCTCAGATTCCTATTAAATCTTTTCCTCTTCATCTTAAACCTATGTCCTCTGGTCCTCGATTCACCTACCCTGGGCAAGAGACTCTGTGCATCTACCCGATCTATTCCTCTCATGATATATTCAGCAGGGGGACAAAAATGAATTAGACATAGTCTGGTAAATGGAGGAGGCCTGCAACAGCTGGCAATGTAACATGGCACCAAAATGGAGCCCCTTGCATCTGGACCCAGTGGTCCAGTAGCTCTGGGCGTATGTACTGCACTAGCCGGGGCAATTGTGTTTATGTACGGGGGTAGTCTTACACATCTGTATGAAGACAATGTATTTGACTGTACCTGGTACACATGGCAATAAAGAAACCATTGACCATTGACATTTCAGGATAAATAAGGAAATAACAATAAGCACAAATTGGGCTGAAAAGAACAAAGAAACTAGGCTCAGACTACTGGGATGAGGGGGGTGCTGCACAGCTCATTGAATTTGGAGACCGACATAAAAGGCCCTTCGGCCCGACTTGTCCATGCTGACCTAATGTACCCTCTTAGTCCCATTTGCCCCTGTTTGACCCATTATCCCTCTAATTCTTTCCTGTCCCTACACCTGTCCAAATGACATTTAAATGCTGTTGCGGTGCCTGCCTCAACTACCTCCTCAGGCAGCTCTCTCCATATACCCAGCACACACACTGTGTAAAAATGTTACCTCTCAGGTTCCTGTTCAACCTATTCCCTCTCGCCTTAAACCCAAGTCCTATGGTTCTTAATTCCCTTACCCTGGAAAAAATCATCTGTGCATTCACCCTATCTATTCCCTCATGATGTTATGTACCCTTATAAGATTACCCCTCAGCCTCCTGTACTCCAAGCAATAAGGTCCCAGCCTGCCCAACAAATCCTTGTAGCTCAGGCCTGGACAATCCGTGTAAAACTTGCACTATTTACTGCTAAATCCTGGGCAGTGGGCAGGTGCTATAGACCTGCACAGGAAGGTAGACGCTCCCACCCCCACGAGTCTCGGGCAGATGGGGCTCGTCAGCCTGGGAAGGCAGTCCATCTAGGAGAGGGAAAACTCTGATTTAAAACCTCCACTGCCTTGTGGCCATATCCAGTCATGGAAAAGCCTCCTGGAGTAAACCTCACAAAAATCCGTAGTCGGAGCCCCTAAGGCAGTTTGTCGTTGTCTACAACCTCGCTCCTGCGATGGCGCTGGTGCCAAACTGTAACGGCCCTGCTGTTCCTTTGGATCGATCAGCGACGTGGAGAGGTGGGGACGTGCTGCATGGGCAACAGCCTGTCCTCCATATGACATCGATCGCCCATGCTTGCATCCAACCAGGAGGCATCACCCATGGTCAGTCATGACCGAGCGGGGCCTACTGTACTGCTGAATGGCATATTTCCTGTCGCACGGTGACAAAAACGGAACACAATACTCCAGGTGTCAGCCTCAACAAAAGGCCTTGTACATCTGTGAGCATCGATGTTTTCTGAGCTGCAGAAACGAGATCATCTGTTTCTTCTTGTTCTACTTGTTTATCTTTTAGTTCACCATTTGCAAACTCTCCGAGCTCATTAAAACGTTTCAAAGAAAATAGATGGAATTACAATACTATTCAGCAAAACCTCATCAGTTATCTCAAAATCCCAGGGAGGAGAATCTAATACAAACATGCTGAAATGAAATTGTTGCATCTGCTCTTTTAATGGGGTAATTAACGTGATTTTAAATTAGTTCATAGCACCAGCAAAATAGCAAAGAAAGGAAACTCATTTCAAAGGCATTGTTCATGAAGGCATTGTTATGGGGAAGACATTGTCAAGCTGGAAAGGGTACAGAGAAGATTTACGAGATGTTGCCAGGACTAGAGAGTCTGAGCTACAGGGAGAGGTTGAGTTGGCTGGGACTCTATTCCTTGGAGCGCAGGAGGATGAGGGGTCATCTTGGAAATGGCAATGGAAATGGAATACTTTATTGTGGCATGTAACCAGGCACAGTGAGATTCTTTGCTTGCATGCCCAATGTGTACAAATAACAGCCACCTACGGCACTAACAAAGTTACAAAGCACACCGGCTCCTCCTTTTGCCTCTCCCCCCCCCCCCCCCCCACAGCAGTTCCCCCATTGTCACATGGTCCTCAATGTTCTTCCCCTCCCCCCTTCCCACGACAGTCCCCCACCCTCTCATCGACCGTCGACTGCGGGTAGACCCGCGAGGCTTCACCGCCGCGAGACTTCACCGCCGCTGTCGATACCCCACTTCACGTCTCCGTGGCGCCAACCCCGGGCACCAGCCGCTCTTATAAAGGTGTATAAAATCATGAGAGGAATAGATCGGGTAGATGCATAGAGTCTCTTGCCCAGAGTAGGTGAATCGAGGACCAGAGGACACGGGTTCAAGGGGAAGGGGAAAATATTTAACAGGAATCTGAGGGATATCTTTTTTCACATAAAGAGTGTGAAAAATAAAGGGATTGTGGACTCCTCATTTGCCCAGTTTGAGTGGCCTGCTACAGGTCATGGAACGTCAGACTTTGGCCGTTGTACCTTATCGTCATCTAGCTATAATTGACAGTAGTTCTGTTTTAATCAAGGATTTTAACAATCCCAGTTGAGTGGATACGTTTATTGAAGAAGGGAAACTAAGAGAATCAGCTTCAATAGCATGTGGGTGATGGACTCGACTTCTTTGACTGAAGATACTATCAATGTGATTTGTAATTAGAAATATTAATGAGCACATTTTGGGGACAAAACATTTTTAACTCTGGCCAAGTTTGAAAATTGATTCACAGGTGGTGCAGCGGTGAGCTACAGTGCCAGAGACCCGGGTTCGATCCTGACTCAGGTACCGGCTGTACTGAGTTTGTACGTTCTCCCCGTGACCGTGTGGGTTTTCTATGAGATCTTCAGTTCCCACCCACACTCCAAAGACGTACAAGGTTGGAGGTTAATTGGCTTGAATGTATGAATGTAAAGTTGCCCCTAGTGTGTGTAGAGTGGTGCTAATGTGTGGGGATCGCTGGTCGGCGCAGACTCTGTTGGCCGTGGGACTTGTTTCCGCGCTGTATCACTAAACTAAACTAAATCAGGTTTTGCCATATCTGCTCTTCATGTGGATTCCCAATGAGGTCTAATGGACATTACAAAATTGTATCATTTACAATCTATGAAACGTAAATGGCTACAGTGTCGAGAACAATAAAACCGTTACATTTGCAATCCAGCTGGAATTAGTAATTCAACATCCAGCCATTTATTGCTATTCTGAAACAATTCCTTCTGATATACAATGCACATATCATTGCGATATACTTGACTGCCCAGGAGATTCTGATAGCACTGGAGTTCATTTGCAATTCCACCTTCTCGATGTTTACTGAGCACAAGAGTCAATATTGTTAAAAGCAGATAATTTAAAACCAGAGGCATCAGCCTTCATTTCCAAATTATTCCGCGGCTGACAATAAGAAGCCAAGATGGACACAAAAAGCTGGAGTAACTCAGCGGGTCAGTCAGCATCTCTGGGGAAAAGGAATAGGTGACGTTTCAGGTCGAGACCCTTCTTTAGACGGAAGATTCTGAAGAAGGGTCTCAACCTGAAACGTCACCTATTCCTTTTCTCCAGAGATGCTGTCTGATGCTGTCTGATGCTGTCTGATGCTGTCTGATGCTGTCTGATGCTGTCTGATGCTGACTGATGCTGTCTGATGCTGTCTGATGCTGTCTGATGCTGTCTGATGCTGTCTGACCCGCTGAGTTACTCCAGCTTTGTTGTGTCTATCTTCGGTTTAAACCAGCATCTGCAGTTTCTTCCTACACATAAGATGCCAAGAATGTGTTAGTTGTAAAAGAGGAGCTATTTTGGAAGAATTCACCAAGACAGTTATTCAGGCTGGTGCACCCATTAGTATCTCTTCAAAATCAGTATTCTTCATGGACAGAGCCAGCTAGAACTGCATTGGCAGCCCCACCACAGTACAGTGGGAATCACTGTTGAATATTGTCCACCTCTCCCCCATGCACAGTCGAGAATTAGCTTTACGTTTATTATTATTATTGTCTAATTAGTTAATACTTTATATATGAGTAGAATCAAGCCAAACTCAAGTACAACAGATAGAGCAAAGAGTAAAATAGCAGAATGTAAAATACCGTTTCTCAGTGTATGGTTTCTCAGGACAGCACGGTGGCACAACGGTGGAGTTGCTGCCGTACGGGTCTGTCCCACTTACGCGATTTTTTTCGGCGAATGCCGGCACCCGTCATAGTCGCAGCAAATCGCTGAAAATTTCCAACATGTTGAAAATCCAGCGTCGACCAGATAAAGGTACAACTCTTTGGGTGACGACTCACGAACATACAGGCGACACGTGTCGACATGTCGCGGGGTGACGCCTGTATGGTCGTGAGTATTCGCCCAAAGAGTCGTACCTTTTTCTGCTCGCCGCTGGATTTTCAACGTTGAAAATGTTCGGCGACCTGCATGGGTTTTCTCTTGGAGATCCAGTTTCCATCCACGCTCCAAAGACCTACAGCTTTGTAGGTTAATTGGCTTTGGTAAAATTGTAAATTGGCCCCAGTGTGTGTAGGATAGTGTTACTGTGCGGGGATCACTGGTCGGCACGGACTCAGTGGGCCGAAGGGCCTGTTTCTCAACTGTATCTCTAGACTAAACTAAACTAACTATTGCAGTGTAATAGTTCCAGATAAAAAGTCCAATGTTCACAATGAGGTAGATGTGAAAATCTGGACTATATCCTAGCTTATTGAAGGACCGTTCAGAAGCATATTAACAGAATCGCACCATGGGATTGGGGATTGACTTTTAAATTTTGTTGTACCATGTGCAATGACAATAAAGAGATTAATTCATTCATTCATTCATTAGAAAGGAAGAATCTGTTTCTGAATCTGGTTGTGTGTGCTTTCAAGTTCTGTGCCTTCTTCCCGACAGGAGTGGGGAGAAGAAGGAATGACCAGGGCGGGAGAGGTCCGTGATTAAGTTGGCCGCTGTCCCAAGGAGCCATGAAGTGTAGATGGAGTTGATGGTGGGGAGGCTGGGTGATGGACTGGGCTATGTCTAAAACTCTGTGTAATTGGGCAGAGCTGTTCCCAAACCAAGCTGCGATTCGCCACCGTAAGCTTTCTAACGTGCTCCTGGGTGGAAGCTGGTGAGGATGGGAGAGGCATGCTGAATTTCCTCAGACTACTGAGAAAGTAGTGCATGAATCATTGGGTAACCAGTGGACAAGAACGGGAATCCATCCTGAATTTTCCCCTCTCATACTCAGGACCATTAAGGATTAGCCTTCTAAACCATTCCTATTCACTCAACTGCCCAAATGTCTTGTAAAAGTCATGAATGTATCAGCATCTAAAGCTTCCTCTGGCAGCACCTTCCAGATATACACTCTACCATCTGGGTGAAAATGTTGCCTCAAAGGTTCCATTGAAATCCCCCCTTCTCCCGAGTGCGACTCGTCCTTGATTATGCTGGTGGCCTTGCCGAGGCAGCGTGAGGTGTAAACGGAGTCAGTGGGAGGGATGTTAGTTTGTGCGATGGTCTGGGCTGCGTCCACAATTCTGTGCTTGGTCAGCATAGACTGGGAAGGCTGAAGGGCCTGTTTCCAGTTCTCTGACTCTATGACTAGAATAAGCACCAGGTAAATTGCAATATTCCACCCCAGGTACCTGCACCAGCCAACAATTCGAACAGGGACCTCATTGTTCTGCTTGTATCTTTGCTCTGAAGCAAAATTATATATTAGCGAACGTTAACCTTTCGTGGCCTTTTGTTTATTGAGGTGACATTTAATAATCCCACTCTTCCAAGTATCTGTCATTGCTTCTGGAAATAACTAGTTGCGAAGGGAACACAAGAATGTTTCTAAATCTTACTTGAACATAGGTTTCGAGTGTTGTTTACCACTTCTGTCAGATGAGGTAGCTTTAAGGAATTTTTACATTCAAAATGGTTTGTTTTATTCATGAAGTTGTTCAGTGCAGTCTTTTTGTACTGGATTAAGACTATAGGTATTAACAGAATGACAAAATCAATCCAGCACTCTTGGCAATGGACTAAATGCATTGCCTTTTCAACGTTAAAGAATAATCTGATCATTATCTTTGCCACGTCTCCAGCAAGTTTGTGTGTTATCACAACATCTAACAAGCACAATTTAGTTTGCAAAATATAAAACATAGATACAAAGTGTTGCGCTGATGTGATAAATACACGAGAGCAAGCTGAGATTTAGCGTGGGATGTGGTGCAAGTTAATCTTGAAGGGAAGCCATAAGGAAATTCAGGCTTTGCAGGAGGTAAGTTTCTGCCTAGTCATAAGCTTCTTTCTGCATTCATGCTGCACACAGAAGGCGGGCAATTGTTCTGGTCGTTAGGTGTGTTGGCAACTTGTTGAACAGCCTTATCAACAAATGTGTGTCGAAATCGAAAACAGGACTTCCTTAAAAATTAGGATCCAATTTCGTACATCGCAACAGTGATTGCACTTTTAAAGTACCTCGTAGATTGCAAAGAGTGTTGTGTCATTCTGAAGTCTTGGGAAATACTGCCTCATTGAAAGTTCCTTCGTTAAATTCAGGATATCAATAAACAACTGCGGAAGGAAGCTGGAAAGAGTGCAGGGAAGGCGTGGAGGGATTGGTGAGGATGTTGCCAGAACCCGAGGGCCCGAGCTACAGGGAGAGGTTGAGCAGGCTGGGACTCTATTGCTTGGAGGCTAGCGCAGGAGGATGAGGGGTGATCTTATAGAGAGGTGTATAAGATCATGGGAGGAATAGATCGGGCAGATGCACAGAGTCTCTTGCCTAGAGTATGGAGAATCGAGAACCTAGGTTTAAGGTGAGGGGGAACAGATAGGAATCCGTGGGGTCACTTTTTTACACTAAGGGTGGAGGTTGTATAGAACGAGCTGCCAGGGGAGGTCATTGAGGCAGGAGTTATAACAACATTTAAGAAACATTTAGACAGGGACATGAATAGGACAGATTTATAGGGATATGTGCCAAATGTAGGCAGGTGGGACTAGTGTAGATGGGACATGTTAGGGCCTATTTCCATGCTGTTTCCATGCCTCTAAGGAAGGTGTAGGAAGGAATTGCAGATGCTGGTTTACACCGAAGATAAACACAAAATGCTGGAGTAACTCAGTGGGTCAGGCAACATGTCTGGAGAAAAAGAATAGGTGATGTTTTGGTCTGAAGAAGGGTCACCTGTTCCTTTTCTCCACAGAAGCTGCAGATGTTAATGAACTCCATCTTACTGTAGGAAACATTCGCGAGGAAGACAAAGGCTTCTCTTGCTAAATCAGCTTGATTTAAAACTGGCAAACATTTACAATAGTCCCAGTTATTGGAGCCAAGTTGCTCAGATGGAAACATTTCAGCAACATCTATTTTTCACATCATCCTGCCTCCTTTGATTCTATTAAAAAATCTGCAGAATAAATTGTGATGGTTCTGCACATTATGTGAAGGGCTTATCTGAATATCTGCAAGTGAGAAATGTTGAAAGCTCCAAGAGCAAATGGGTGATATATAACTTATATCGACCTGGCACAGAATAAGATGCCTCACAAGATCTTTCTCAACGTCTATCTCTATTTCAGCGCAGTTCATAAAATATGTATGTAATTCACTTTTCCTTACAACTTTTTACGGTGTGTCTGAATGAATGTGGGATATAACTAGATCAAAGTAGAACAAGTTGGGAAGTCATGGGGGGATACAGACCACAGACTGGGAATAATGGAAACAGTTCATGGTCTGCCAAATCCCATCTCCTCTGAAGACCCCACCTTCTTGCCTTCCACAGTAAATCCCACCACGGTGGCACAGCGGTAGAGTTGCTGCCTCACAGCGCTTGCAGCGCCGGAGACCCCGGGTTCGATCCCGACTACTCCCGGGTGCCGTCTGTACGGTGTTTGTACGTTCTCTCTGCGTGGGTTTTCACCCAGTTCTTCAGTTCCCTCCCACCTTCCAAAGACGTACGTACAGGTTTGTAGGTAAATTGACTTGGTAAATGTAAAAGAAAATTGTCCCTAGTGTGTGTAGGATGGTGTTAATGTGCGGGAATCGCTGGTTGACGCGGGCCTGGTTGGGCCGAAGGGCCTGTTTCCATGCTGTATCTCTAAACTAAACTAAACAGTGATGTTCAGAACAGTAACTGTCATTGCTAACTGTTTCCATGTGATATGGCTCTATGCTTAAATCAGTGGGTAGAGAGGTCAGTGGGTAGAGAGGTCAGGAAAGCAGATTATTATCTCAATGGTGGCCGACTAGGAAAAGGGGAGATGCAGCGAGACCTGGGTGTCATGGTACACCAGTCATTGAAAGTAGGCATGCAGGTGCAGCAGGCAGTGAAGAAAGCGAATGGTATGTTAGCTTTCATAGCAAAGGGATTTGAGTATAGGAGCGGGGAGGTTCTACTGCAGTTGTACAGGGTCTTGGTGAGACCACACCTGGAGTATTGCGTACAGTTTTGGTCTCCAAATCTGAGGAAGGACATTATTGCCATAGAGGGAGTGCAGAGACGGTTCACCAGACTGATTCCTGGGATGTCAGGACTGTCTTATGAAGAAAGACTGGATAGTGGAGGACGTGCCACGCGGGTGTTGGAGGACACGCCACCGGGAAATAAAGGAGGACCCACCTGGCATACATTGCCATCTTGTCTGTGCCCTTTATGTGGCGGCTATTTGCCTACATTCCGTCCACTGATGCTGCCTGACCCGCTGAGTTCCTCCATCGGTTATGTTTTGCTCCAGTTCCAGCATCTGCAGTCTCTTGTGCCTCTACACTTGTGGAATACGCTGGCCAGTTACATGGATGGTTATATAAAAATTGAAGAGTGTAAGCATGAGCAGAAGCGGGGCGAGAAATCAAAGGATGCATGATAATGTGTGAAGAAACGATTTGCTGAAGTTGCTCAGTCTGAGGGATTTGGCTCCAGGGACTGTGTAACCTGCTGGAAATATTGCGAGTCTTCTCCAGTGTTAAAAACCAAGACGAGAATAGACTCAAGCAAAGAAACCCATTGGGACATTGTGACTGGCAGCATGTCTTTTGGTGCTAAACCCATTTCATGGCAGATTTCAAAGTAGACTTGCTTCAATGTCTTAACATGTTTGAACGGAACACAAGCTTGAAAACTGGGAACTGTGACGTCCAGGCTCAAGAACAGCTTCTTCCTGGTAACCATCAGGCTTTTGAACACTGCACAACGCTAACCTTGTTGTGGGGTGGTGAATCTGTGGAATTCTTGGCTGTGGGGGCCAAGTCAATGGATTATTTTAAAGCAGAGGTAGATAAATTCTTGATTAGTACAGGTGTCAGGTGTTATGGGGAGAAGGCAGGAGAATGGGGTTAGGATGGAGAGATAGATCAGCCATGATCAAATGGTGGAGTAAACCTGATGGGCCGAATGGCCTAATTCCGCTCCTATTACTGATGACCTTATGAACCTCAGCAACTATCATCTTCGACGGACTGTGTCTTCGGACTTTGCACTATTATGGTTACCTAGTATTATGGTTATTAATGTATTGTATTTTTAATTGTTATATATATATATATATATATATATATATATATATATATATATATATATATATATATATATATATATATATTTGTGCTATTGTGTTAACGTGCATGTAAAGTTGCAGCAAGTAAGAATATTGTTCTTCCATTGCCGGCACTTGTGACAATTAAATACTGCGATTCTTCAGTTCTGACAGGCAGAATAAAAGCCTGCCTTAAAATGCACGTCTAGGAAGGAACTGCAGGTGGTGGTTTAAGCTGAAGATAGACACAAAAAGCTGGAATAACTCAGCGGGGAAGGCAGATAGAGAAGGAATGGGTGATGTTTCTGGGTTGAGACCCTTCTTCAGACAGGGTCTTAAAATTCCTTAAATTTCTTAATATCCATGTCAAATGTGTGTCGAGGTGTTAAATGGATAAGTTGTACAGCATAGAAACAGGCCCTTCGGCCCAACTTGACCAAGATGTCGCATTTACACGAGTCCCATCTCCCCGCGTTTGGCCTATATGCCTCTAAAGGGCCTGTCCCACTTGGGCGTTATTTGCGCGACATAATTTACGCATCACGATGCACGCATGCTGACGCACGTGTAATGCGCTCATGGCGTGCATGGCGCGAGCATGGCGAGACGTGGTGAGACGTGGTGAGACACGGTGGCGTAGGCAGTGACGCACGGTCACGTGCGGCGCCCCAGGATTTCGGAATCGCAAAATCCTCGCGGGCCACCTGCGTGACGGGCAAATGACGCCCAAGTGGGTCAGGACCTTAAACCTTTACTTTCCATGTGCCTGTCCAAATGTCTTTTAAATGTTGTTATATTTACCTGCCTCAACTACCTCCTCCAGCAACTTGTTCCATAAACCCACCACCTACTGAGTGAACAAGTTGCCCCTCAGGTTCCTATTGAATTTTTACCCTCTCACCTTATATGTGTGCCCTCTGGTTCTTGATTCTCCAACTCTGGGCAAAAGACTCTGTGCATCTACCCTGTCTATTTCCCCCATGATGTTATACGCCTCTATAAGATCACCCTCAGCCTCCTTCCTACCACAAGGAATAAAGTCCTGACCTGCGCAACCTCTCCCTATAACTCAGGCGACCGACTCCTGACAACATGCTGTTAAATCTTCGCTGCATTCTTTCCAGTTTGCCCAAACAATAGGACAATAAGAAAAGAGTGTAGTTTGATGATTTACATCGCAGCCTTAGTGCAGAGGCAGATTACATCACCCCACAGCTTCACTGTAATTTTGATTTAGTTGAATTTAGAGACCGAAAGAGATGAGTAAACAAATAATGCATCCTTCGGCTGAAAATTTTTACTTTCAAAATAACAAAATTATGCAATTTGGCCAAACACTAAAACTTCCCTGAACTGAATCAAAGTGAAAAGTAAAAACTCAAAAACATCAAAGCATTCCTTTATGATGGAAAATATCAGGATGGATATGAGGTGACTTCAAAGCTGTATTTATAAATTATAAGTTTAGTAAATGTTGCAATCTCCTGGTTAGTTCTGTGTGTAGATTAACATTCAGATGTAACTGGGGTGTTAGACACTTGTGGGACCCGTCTCAATGCTGTATCAATCCCTCTCTGGGAGGGAAAGCCAGGTAGTACATCTTTGAAGACATCACATTGTAATCCAAAGGACTGGATTAATAATTCAGAGAACTCACATACAAGTCCCACCGGTGGAAGCTGTGAATTTGAAATCAGTTTTTCTTTAAGATAAGTATTAGGAGTCGACCATTCCAGTCATATTAAAGGAACATTATTGAGACTTGTCAGATTTTACACTGATTGCCAGCACCATTTATACTGAGCTGCCCCACCAGGAACAGGAGATACATTGTTCGCTTGTGTGTGTCTTGTGGTGGTATGTTGGCGCAGCGGTAGAGCTACTGCCAACCAGCGCCAGAGACCCGGGTTCCATCCTGACTGCGGGTACTGCCTGTACGGAGTTTGTACGTACCCCATGGTTCGATATAAATGTATAAATGTAAAATTGTCCCTAGTGGGTGTGTAGGATAGTGTTAATGTGCGGGAATCGCTGGTCTCGGTGGGACGAAGGGCTTGTATCTGCGCTGTATCTCGAAAATATTCAACTAAACTAATGAATGTGCAGGGCTTTGAGGGTTTTCAACCAAGACCTCAACGGTGGAACAGGCGGAAGATGATGGCTGACTTTAGTGGGACAACCACTGATGATGTTGAGGGTTTTAAACTCAGGCACATTGTCGTCAACTCATGAGGATGAAGTCAAGGTTTGTTGTTTATTGTTCTCTACTTTCAACAGATCCCTTCAGAAGAGCTGTTTTAGATCATCAAATTATAATCCTTCATTTGCTAATCCAATATTAATTAATTATAAATTAACCTGTTGTTCGGGAACAGAATCGAGAATAAGGGGAAGAGATGATATGACAATACGTCACCAGTTCAGACCAAAAGCTGACATCCATACTTGGAGACTCCAATGTCTTCCTCAACACACCAACCATGGTCTATCCCAGAGTAAGGGTTGAGGATGGTAAAAAATGGCAACACATGAAGTTCCCTGTAGCAGTTTGAGATGAGAGGAATAGATGGGGTGAATGCACTGAGCCTTTCACCCAGAGTAAGGGAATCAATTTTCCAGTACTTAAAGGCAAAGGTGGAAATCTCTTGAATCGGTCATATAGCAGTTTCTGAAAGAAAATCTAGAATAGTTGGGGACATTTCCCCACGAAACTGCAAAGCCTGAATCCGCAGAATCTCCCATTCTTGGGCTAAGTATTGAGAAGGATCCATTACGTTGTCTATGACAGCCGTGCGTGAATGACATACATTTCTCACAGAAGCCTTGTCCAGGAATAAGGAAACAATGACATTTGTCTCCCTAATACCACAATGCAGTTACTGAGATAATATAACAGGCAGCCAGTGAGAGGCCTTCCACTGTGCAGAAGTAATAATGTTCAGAATAAAAGAATTTTACACACTGACAAACCATAATGCTCAATCTAATCTTGAATCATTGTACTCTCTGATTTGAGCATCAAATTGTGAGTCAGTGGGGACGGAAATTATTCTTGTTTCCGTTGATAGATTGCTGGAATTACAATACTCGCGGCACGAGTTGAAGGTTGAATGTCTGCTATTGAGTGTCCTTACTGCACATGGTGACAGTCCTCTTAGAATTCGCTTTAAAATTGAAATTTCTCCATTTCGATCCCCACAGTGATGATGAATACCATTATACTGCGATTGGCATTGCGTTTGTGTGTATTGCATTACGCCACTTCACTGCATTATCATATATGCATCCTTCACAAAGGAATAGGAGCAATTGCCTTTTCTTTTGTGGCTGTTGAATACCTCATAACAATCACTCTTATTGATCGAGCCAAGGGTAACCGTGTCCTCTCTGGTGCCGAGGGCATCGGTCAATGGATCAGGTTTCAGAGGTTTAGTTTAGTTTAGTTTAGAGATACCGCATGGAAACAGGCCCTTTGGCACAAAGCATCTGCGCCGACCAGCGATCCCCGCACGTTAACACCACCCTACATATTACGTGTTGTATCAAGCAAATTAACCTACAAACCTGCACGTCTTTGGAGTGTGGGAGGAAACCGAAGGTCTGGGAGGAGACCGACACAGTTCGCGGGGAGAACGTTCAAACTCCATACAGACAGCACCCGTAGTCGGGATTGAACCCGGGCCTCTGGCGCTGTAAGGCAGTAGCTCTACCATTACGCCACTTTGCAAGCAGAAAGGTGCAAGCAGCACTGGAAGCAGTTTACGCCATTATTCATTTAGATCCAACAATTTAATTGATAGAGCACTCAACAGAGGCCAGCAGAGTATTGTGAAGGGCCTGACGCACTTGGGCGTCATTTGCGCGTCACGCAGGTGGCGAGCGAAGATTTTGTGAATTCCAAAATCCTGGGGTGCCGCTCGCAACCGCGCATCACTGCCTACGCCACCACGTCACACCTCGCGCCATGCGTGTTTAATGCACGGCATGCGCGCGTCACGATGCGTGCGTGATGCATAAATGATGTCGCGTCATGTGCCGTGACACGTAAATTATGTCGCGTATATGATGCTCAAATAACGCCCAAGTGGGGCAGGCCTTTGAGTGTATCATGTTCAAGAAGGAACTGCAGATGCTGGAAAATCGAAGGTAGACAAAAGTGCTGGAGAAACTCAGCGGGTGCGGCAGCATCTATGGAGCGAAGGAAATAGGCAACGTTTCGTCCCGAAACGTTGCCTATTTCCTTCGCTCCATAGATTGCTGCCGCACGCGGCCAGCAGTTTGTCCACGCACTTGGGTCTCACGCAGGTCCGAGTAGTTTTGTGAATTCAAAATCCTGGGGTGCCGCTCGCAAGGGCTGCATCAGTTCAACAAACCATCGCACACAACGCCTGCTCAAGGCACGGCATTAGGGTCACGGGCGTGATTGCAAAGATGGGGTGTGTCGTGAGCGTAAATTATGTCGCGTATTGATGCAAATAACGCCCAAGTGGGGCAGGCCTTTGAGTGTATCATGTTGAAGAAGGAACTGCAGATGCTGGAAAATCGAAGGTAGACAAAAGTGCTCAGCGGATCAGGCAGTATCTCCAGAGATAAAAGGATGGGTAACATTTCAGGTTGGTACACTTCTTCCGTCTGCAGAAGGGTTGTGGCCCAAATGTCACCCATCGTTTTTCTCCAGAGATGCTGCCTGACCCGCTGAGTTATTCCGGCACTTTGTGTCTATCATCATCATCAATTAAACGCTGGCTCAGTCTTCAAAGCCCGCGTCCTTTGAATGAATATCATTCCAGAGGCAGTGTGGTTAGATGTGTTCAAAGGAGCAGGACTGGAGAAGGAGAAATGCATTTCGTTGTCTCTGTACTGTACACTGACAATGAAAATTAAAATTGAATCTGAATCTGAATCTGAATCTGAGAAATATAACTGAATGCTGTGGGACTGGGTGAGCTTAAAGGGAGGGGAAGGGAAAAGCCGTGGTGGGATTTGATAAAGTCAAAGTCAAAGTAGCCTTTATTGTCATTCAGACTTTTCGGTCTGAACGAAATTTTGTTGCCTTGCAGTCATACATATAATAAAAATGACAAAAACACACAATAAACACACATTTAATATCCACCACAGTGAGTTCACCAGGCACCTCCTCACTGTGATGGAAGTCCTTGTCTCTTCCCTCCTTGTTCTCCCTCTGCTCCGAGGCGACATGTGATTCCCGACGTTGTCGTCCACCGAGGTCGATCCTCCGAGGTCGGGTCGCTGCTGCTGCCCGGTGAACGCCACAGCTCCGATGTCGGGTAACAAGGATGAAGATGAATTTCCTGGAGTAGGAAGCTTGTCGTAACTAATTCCTCCACTCCATTCAACGCAGCAGGAGAGAGAAAGGGGGAAACTCATGCCAAGCATGCAAACGAGTTTGAAACCTGAATGTTTACAGGAGGCAGTTGTCCCATCAGAATCCCAAGTAGAAATCACCTGCATCAGAGTCTTGCAGTTTAATGATCACCTTAAATCTCACTGTCAGACAAATCGTATATTTTGTCTGTGTTTCAAGGTGAGCTTGGTTATATAACGTGCTTATTTGCACAATAGAAGTCAAGTCTTAATGGTATTGAACAAGTAATATTTCCAACATTCATCATGTTACCAACTAAAAATAAATCCAAGTCAGAAGAAACCTATTGAGTTTGAGGACCAGATGTTATTGTTGTCTTTTCTGGTAATTACTGATTTTGTTCTAAGCACAAAACTACACAAAGTGCTGGAGTAACTCAGCAGGTCAGGCAGCATCTCTGTAGAACATGGTTAGTTGATGTTTCAGGTCGAGACCCTTCTTCAGACCGAGAAGGGTCCCGACCCGAAACGTCACATATCCATGTTCTCCAGAGATGTTTCCTGACCTGCTAAATTACTCCAGCACTTTGTATCCTTTTTGTGCATTGGCCAACATCTGCAGTTCTATGTTTCTATGACTCGTTTTGATCACAACCTGATAAAATACCATGTGTATGTCATGTGTATCAACGCTCATAAAGTAAAAGGTACAAATGCAATTAGAAATCGACTCAGACATATAAGCTTGTGAGGGAAGGAACTGCAGATGCTGGTTTATACCGAAGATAGATGCCAAGTGCTGGAGTAACTCGGCGGGTCAGGCAGCATCTCTGGAGAAAAAGGATGGGTGACGTTTCTGGTCTGAACCCTTCTTCAGACCAAGGGTTCTGACACGAACGTCATCTATCCTTTTTCTCTTATTATGTTACCTCCAAAACATAAATGCTTGTCAGACCTTTATAACAAGAGGAGTCACATATTGGAGCAAAGAGGTCCTTCTGCAGTTATACAGAGCCCTAGTGAGACCACACCTGGAGTATTGTGTGCCGTTTTGGTCCCCTAATTTGAAGAAGGACATTCTTGCTATTGAGGGAGTGCAGCGTAGGTTTACAAGGTCCTGGGATGGCGGGACTGTCATATGCTGAGAGAATGGAGCAGCTGGGCTTGTGCACTCTGGAGTTTAGAAGGATGAGAGGTTATCTCATTGAAACATATAAGATTGTTAAGGGTTTGGACACGCTAGAGGCAGGAAACATGTTCCCGATGTTGGGGAAGTCCAGAACCAGGGGCCATAGTTTAAGAATAAGAAGTAAGCCATTTAGAACGGAGACGAGGAAACACTTTTTCTCACAGAGAGTTTTGAGTCTGTGGAATTCTCTGCCTCAGAGGGCGGTGGAGGCCGGTTCTCTGGATACTTTCAAGAGAGAGCTAGATAGGGCTCTTAAAAATAGCGGAGTCAGGGGATATGGGGAGAGGGCAGGAACGGGGTACTGATTGGGGATGATCAACCATGATCACATTGAATGACGGTGCTGGCTCGAAGGGCTGAATGGCCTACTCCTGCACCTATTGTCTATTGTCTATTGCCTTTAAATTCTTCCATTCACACTGCATGGACATTTATTTACATCAGAATTCATTTGTCCCCGATACAGCTGAAACTCATTCTGGCTCACAGTCCCAACGATACAAAATGCCTTGAGGAAAATGGGCAGTAATCATTCATAATTCAGATTCCTTGATTAAAATCCCTCTGGGGGTTCATTGATAATGCAACGATAAAGGGCAAATCAGCCATTTCCCTTTTTTTGACACAGTTCCTCAGATAAAAGCAAACAGCTTTTGAGTAGGAGGCAGAATGGTGGTTAATTTTAGTTTAGAAATGCAGCGCGGAAACAGACCCCTCGGCCCAGCGAATCCGCGCCCACCAGCAATCCACGTACAGTAATACTATCCTACACACTAGGAATAATTTTACAATTTTACCGAAAACCAATTAGGCTGCAGACTTGCACGTGTTTGGAGTGTGGGAGACAACCAGAGCACCCGGAGAAAACTCACACGGTAACAGGGAGAATGTACAAACTCCGTACAGACAGCACCCGTAGTCAGGATCAAACCCGGGTCTCTGGCGCTGTAAGGCAACAACTCTACCACGCCAAGCTCCCTCTCGCTCAGGGGCACGAGTTCCAGCATCATACTCTCTGCACTCTCTTTTAATTCCTCAAATAATCTATGTATTTAAACATTATTGTTTATTGCTACTTTTTGCGTTGGAATCCTCTGACTGTGGTGGTGGTAACTGCTGATCTCAGGTATAACGTTGTCCAGAATTAAGATGAGGAGACTTATTTTATATATAAGCAAACATTTAGGGAATTCATAGGGGAAAAAAAGCTCAAGAGATCAGCACGGTGGCGCAGCGGTAGAGTTGAAGTCTTACAGTGCCAGACACCCGGGTTCGATCCTGACGACGGGTTCTGGCTGCACGGAGTTTGCACGTTCACCCCGTGACATGCATGGGTTTTCTCCAGGTGCTCCAGTTTCCCCCCAAACTCCAAAGTTTGTAGGTTAATTGGCTTCGGTAAAATTGTAAATTGTCCCTAGTGTGTGTAGGATAGTGTTAGTGTGCAGGGTGATCGCTGGTCAGTGCCGGCCTGGTGGGTCGAAGGGCCTGTTTCTGCGCTGTATCTCTAAACCAAACTAAACTAAGATGATTCACTCAATTCCTAACAATTTCACCCCTACTTCCATTCATCTGCTCCTCATTCACACCTTTCCATGGGAACTTAACTGCTCCAACACACTCCTAATTGGACCTCAGTCTACCCCTTGTCAACTGGTTGCTATGATCTGGAATGGATTAAAGGATTGTGGAAACATTTGATAGTAGCTTTCAAAAGTGAACGTAATACATATTAAAAGGTGAAATATGTAGGAAAATGGTAAAAGAGCAAGGGAGTGGGATTAGTTGACTAAAACTTCCTAAATACACGAGACACCTTCTTCAATGCAATAAGGCGGTATGTTAATGAAGAAACGCAAATGTAAAGGGAGGTTCCAGAAACTAAACTTTGAACCTTGCTTGAAAGCATGTACCACCAGGTTAAGAAACAGCCTTTTCCCCGCTGTTATCAGTCTACTCATATTACAACTGCCAGACTACTAACGAACCTCTCACAATCTAAGGGTAGAGTCTCAATCTCCCAGCCTACCTCATTGCAGACATTGCATTTTTTTAATTGCACTTCCTCTGTTTTTGTAACTATATTCTGCACTCAGTTATTTTTCTCTTTGCAACACCTGTTGTACTTGCGTGTGGCCTGATTGCACTGATATGGAATGATTTGACTGAATAACAACGCAAACAAAGTTTTCACTGTATCTTGGAGCAAGACTTGAACAAACCAACACCTTATTAAAATCCACCCCTCGTTCTCTCTCTCTCTCTTCCTTTGGTCTATCAAATGTCAGGAAACCTACCTTGATAACATCTCAAGGGACGAGCACGATTTTAGTTGTCTACTCTCTTGTGTAGCAATCAGGAATATTCTGTTACATTAAAAGGTGCAATTCATGAATAAATTGTATTTCAAGTTTGTTTGTTGTGACATTTTATGAGTTAACATTTGTGACACTGCTCAGTGCACAAAGGAAGCACAGTTCCGGACTCCCTGCGTGCTTGTCATGATGGCCCATGACTAGTCATTGAAATCAGCCTGACATTCGTTCCACATTCACAATACATCAAGAGAGTCAAGAGTGTTTAATTGCTACACGTACCAACAATCAAACAATGAAATTCTTACTTCCTGCAGGCTCATAAATGCAATAACACACACATAAATATATAATAATCAATAATAATCAATAATGCAATAAATGAATAGCAGTGATACATCCACCATTCCAACTATAACTTCCCAACATGAGCAGTGATCACACCCTCTTGAACACTGGGTGACAGTGACTCTGTGACTAAATGTGAGAACTGAAGGTTCTTGTGAGGTGAAGTCAGAAAATGTGAAAGCCACGATACATATTCTAAAGATAGATGCAAAATGATGGAGTATGATGGAGCATCTCTGGAGAGAAGGAATCGGTGACGGTTCGGGTCGAGACCCTTCTTCAGACTCAGAGTCGAGGGAGAGGGAGACCCAGTTGCCAACCTGATGTTGCCTCGTTCAGTGAGCTGGTTTAATGGAGCGTTGAAGCACGCTGGCATACTTTACCCGACAATAATCAATCACGTAGCCATCGCAACAACAAGCGAGCTGGACCTTTGTGGGGTGATTTAATTGAATCAACGCAAGAGATTATTTCCTTTTCCCCCGTTGTCATCACTACTGCATCGTACGCAAAATAAGGGGCAGAAATTGCAAACAATTCTATTAAAGTCTGCTGTTGCTGGTGCAAGTCTGTGTTCAATTTGCTGGGAACAATATTATACTGGATTAAATTAATACCACCAGCTGTCAATTAACTTACCTGCTAAATTGGAGTTTACGTACCCCTGGGAAGCTGCATCCTTTGGCTGAGCGTCAAGTTAATATGGGTTTTTCTTGCAATTAAACACTAACTGGCTCGGTGTTCAGTGGGGGAACAGCCTTTCCCAGTATCACAGGCAACATCAAGGACTTGCCATTTACCACTGGGCCTTTCGACAGTCTGTTGCACGGTGCTTGCCAAAAACTTAATTGGTTTAGCGGCTGCTGATGACAGGGCACTGTACGCAGGTGAGCAGCAAAGTATTGACAAGACCCAGGGCCGGCACGGTGGTAGAGTTGCTGCCTCACGGCGCTGGAGACCCGGGTTCGATCCCGACTACGGAGCTTGTACATTCCACCATGGATTTTCTCCGAGATTTTCGGTTTCCTCCCACACTCCAAAGACGTACAGGTTTGTAGGTCAATTAGTTTAGATAGTGTAAGTGTGCGGGGATCACTGGCTGATGCAGGCTCGGTGGGACAAAGGGCTTGGCTCTAAACTTAACTAAACTAAACTAAGACCCTGTGTATGAAGGAACTGCAGATGCTGGTTTAAACCAAAGATAGACACAAAAAGCTGGAGTAACTCAGCGGGACCGGCAGCATCTCTGGAGAGAAGGAATGGGTGAGGTTTCGGGTCGAGGCTCTTCTTCAGACTAAGACCCCAGTGGAGAAGGCTGGTGAGAGCTGGATACAGCACTGGCCCAGAGGACATAATTGGCAGCAACAGCTGTGCAGCAGGGATAATGAGTGCATTGCACACTGTGTCATGTCGTTTTGAGCCCCTCCTTTAACGAGCACTCTTGCTCCTGTACACCATCAAGTGGTCCCACTGCTGCTTGTCCTGTGTTAGCACCTCAACGATTTCCTGCTGACTTATTGTGCTTGAACAGAAATAGAAATCCCTGCACAATGTCGACAAGTGGTCCGATCCTCAAAGCTTTCCCTTGGTGGGTAGGCAATGATCCTGCTGCTACAGGCCCTTCCCGACGGAATGCACAAGGCAGGAGCGTGGCTGTTGGCATTGAAGGAGCTGTGAATTCTCTTGGCCTGGGGAATGAGATGATTCCATGTGCACTCATGACTGACGGTGACCAGGGGAGGTGCAGCGGTACAACCGCTGCCTCACGGCGCCAGAGAACCAGGTTCGATCCTGACCTCGGGTGCTGTCTGTGTGGAGTTTGCACGTTCTCCATGTGACCTCGTGAGTATCCTCCCGGTGCTCCAGCTTCCTCCCATCTACCAAAGACATGCAGGTTTGTAGAATAATTGGTCTCTATAAAATGATGATTGATGGTTGGTGAGCTGAAGGGCCAATTTCCATGTTGTATCTCTGTGTGGTTAAATCTAGCTCTAAGGTCATCACTCCAGACATGTTCTAAAGGGTTGGCATCTGTTAGTTAAGCTGATAAAGCCTCAGACTGTAAACTTAAGGGCCTGTCCCACTTGGGCAACCTAATCCGCGAGTTTAATTTATATCTTCTGGCTATTAACAGTCTGCTAAAGGAAATAGTTTTTTCCTTACATTCTGTGCCTTGGCCCCTTACAATTTTATAGACCTCAATTGTATTTCACTTTCTTCTGTTCCTCAGTCAGTATCTCCAGCCTTTATGCATGACAAGAACTTGTGGTGCTGGAGACATCCACAAGTTTCTCCGCTAGGCCCATAGGTCAGGTCCAGATTCAGGGACAGTTTCTTCCCAGCTGTTATCATGCAACTGAATCATCCTGCCACAGCCAGAGAACAGTACTGAACTACTATCTGGAGAAACTCAGCGAGTGCAGCAGCATCTATGGAGCGAAGGAAATAGGCAACGTTTCGGGCCGAAACCCTTCTTCAGACGTTCAGCCCGAAACGTTGCCTATTTCCTTCGCTCCATAGATGCTGCTGCACCCGCTGAGTTTCTACAGCTTTTTTGTGTACCTTCGATTTTCCAGCATCTGCAGTTCCTTCTTAGACACTGAACTACTATCTACCTCCTTGGTGATTCTTGGACTATCCTTGATCGGACTATGGTGACTAAACGTTATTCCATTATCATGTATCTTTACAGTAGTTTGCCCAGCTGCTGTAGTGCCGCCCGTGGCTGCCTCCGGCAACACCACCGCCCGTGACCACCGCAAATGTGCCGCCCGTCACCTCCAGCAACCGCCCCTCCTCTTCCATGCGCCAAGGTCTCCGTGTTCCGCTTGCCGAGCCGCCCTTGGGAACATTGGGGCAGTTTAAGAGGGTTCGGGAGGAGAGTACGTGGACTGTTGACGTCCACCAACTTTCCCCTTCACCTTCCCTCAGCACCATCTCCAAAGAGATCTTAATTGTGCCCTGAAATGGACACAAAATGCTGGTGTAACTCAGCGGACCAGGCAGCAACTACGGAGAGAAGGGGTGACGTTTTGGGTCAAGACCTTTCTTCATAAGGTCATATGGGATAGGAGTAGAATTAGGCCATTCGGCCCATTGTCTACTCTGCCATTCATCTATATCTCCCTCCTAACTCCATTCTCCTGCCTTCTCCCCATAACCAACTAATCAAGAATCTATCTATCTCTGAATCTATCTATCTTCTTCAATTGTGCCCTGACTATTCCAATTCCAAACAGAGAGCCGTTTGCTTAAGGATAAATATAATGAGAGGAATAAATCGGGTAGATGCCCAGAGTCTCTTGCCCAGAGTAGGGGAATCTAGGAATCTGAGGGGTAACCTTTTCACACAAAGGGTGGTGGATGTTTGGAACAAGCTGCCAGAGGAGGTAGTTGAGGCTGGGACTATCCCAACTTTAAGAACGTTAAGCAGGTACATGGATAGGATGTTTGGAGGGATATGGACCAAACGCAGGCAGGTGGGAATAGTGTAGCTGGGACATAGACAATAGGTGCAGGAGTAGGCCATTCGACCCATTGAATCAGCACCGCCATTCAATGTGATCATGGCTGATCATCCACAATCAGTACCCCATTCCTGCCTTCTCCCCATATCCCTTGACTCCGCTATCTTACTCTCTCTTGAAAGCATCCAGAGAACCGGCCTCCATCGCCCTCTGAGGCAGAGAATTCCACAGACTCACAACTCTCTGTGTGAAAAACACGTTGTCCGGTGTGGGCAGGTTGGGCTGAAGGGCCTGTTTCCACACTGTATCACTCTATGACTATGACTCTAGAATCTACGCTGGCTGCCAAATGCTGCCACTTTTTATATTAACACAGGGTGATGTAACATTGGTCCACAACCAAGATCGCACTTGTTTCCCATCGCTCATTAGAGCCAGGCTGTCTTGGGATACTGCCAGCATCTTCGAAAACTGTTTAAGGCTCCCTACAAATGAAATAACCTTAACATGACGCCCACCAGGGGTATTGTTAACCGACACTTCCAATCTCCAAAGGGAAAATGCAAAGCCGTGTGGATTTTGATTCGACGTAGGGCTAAAACTTTTTTAATTTTAATTGGCAAAAAGGCCTGACAGTTTGCTTATAAATCAATATTAAATGAGTACAGATTCACTGAAACATCTCAATGGCAATGCTTTCAAATATCACCTGTCACATATTTTTTAAATAAGAACATAGTAATTTATTTGAATTCCTGGAAATTTTATGAAGTTTGGCGATATTCTCTGCTTTGTACTATAGTCTATAAATATTGTCATTAAAAAATGTAACTGTTAATGAATCGGATGCTTTCATAAATCAGAATTGCGATGGCACTTTCTATGAATATCCTATGGACCGTTCAGACTGTGAATAATCTGTTTTGTTTTCTTTAGTGTAATGAGGTTCATGTAATGCACGCCATGTGAATTAAAATGGCTAAGCACGCAAGCTCCCACCAATGTCACTGTGCAGAATGAATGCACTGATGAGGTGCTCACCTGAAGGTGTCCTTGTGATAATTAACGCCGATTTGAAAAATGTTGTATTAAACCTGCCTGACCCAATGATTTTGATTCGATAATGTCACTCTTAATGGAGCAATATTATCCGTGCGAAATGACTTGCACATCATTTCAGCATGTATTGGTATTGGCTTATTACTGTCACGTGGAGGGAGATACAGAAAAAAGCTTGTTTTTTTGCATGCTATCCAGTCAAAGCCACCCTTGAGCTTCATGAGTAAAATTAAGCCATGCATAAGTACAACAGGTAGTGCCCGAGAGAAAAATACCAGAGTGCAGGATGTGGTTTTACAACATTACAGCTCTGAAGTTACAGACAAAAAGTTGAAGGAAAATATCCAATGATAAAGAAAAGTCCTAAGGAAATCTCCAATGACCACAATGAGGTAGGTTGGAAGATCAGGACTTCACCCTAAAAGGTAAAGGTAGAGAATTGTGAAAAGTTTCTCCGTTAGGCCCTCACAGATAGAACATAGCTCAGGTCCAGATTCAGGGACAATTTCTTCCCAGCTGTTATCAGGCAACTGAATCGTCCCACCACAACCAGAGAGCAGTGCTGGACTACTATCTACCTCATGGGTAACCCTTGGACTATCTTTGATCGGACGTTGCTGGCTTCACCTTGCACTAAACATTATTGCCTTATCATGTATCTACACACTGTAAATGGCTCGATTGTAAAAATGTATTGTCGTTCCGCTGACTGGTTAGCACGCAACAAAAGCTTTTCACTGTACCTCGGTACATGTGACAATAAACTGAAGTGAATTGAACTAGCTTCTGGGAGGACCATTCAGTAGTCTGATAACAGCAGAGATGTGTACATTGATTCTGCACCAGTTAACTAATTATTTAATGTATTTTAAATTTAATTCAAATTAAAATCACAAAACATTGCAATCTTAGGATAAAGTATAGAAAATGGTTCAAGAAGAATGATTCTAGAACCAAGGGTAGAACCATCACGTAAGGTGATTCTCACCTGAGAGAAAAAATTAAAAAGGTGATCTGAAGAAGGGTCCCAACCCGAAACGTCACCTGTACATGTTCTCCAGAGATGCTGCCTGACCTGCTGGGTTACTCCAGCACTTAGTGTCTTTCAAAGGTGATCTGGACCAGGTCTGTACAATTATGTCAGTACTCTGGAGGGCAAGTGAAGAGTGTCCATGAAGGGGAGAACCAAATTGAATGTCCATTATATATAAAATCCCCAGAGAATGTAGAAGAAAATATTTTGCTCAGAGTGGTGGAGTCATGTAAGGTCTCAAATGAGGCGTGTGTGGGAAGGAACTGCAGATGCTGGTTTACACCGAAGATAGACACAAAATGCTGGAGTAACTCAGGGGTCAGGCAGCAACTCTGGACAGACATTTCGGGTCATAGAAACATAGAAAATAGGTGCAGGAATAGGCCATTCGGCCCTTCGAGCCTGCACCGCCATTCAATATGATAATGGCTGATGTCAGAATCCAACTCAGTATCCTGTACCTGTCGAGACCCTTCTTCAGACTCAAATGAGTCACATAGTTTCAGATGTGAGCCAGTAAGAGGGATAGAAAGAAAGGATTGGGAGCATCTGGTGATATTGGTGAGTTGACGATGATTTATTCCTAACCCCTTACATTTGTTGTGATCGGATATTCATCAACAATAGTTACACCTGGAGAACAATGGGGAAATCGATCATCTGCCTGGCAGAATCGATCATATCTCCCAGGAATTGAACATAATTGGACAAACTCCAAGCGGGTGGAGAGACTCCTTTGTTTCAGGTTAATTCTTCGCTAGCTCTGAGATAGAGAGAACTCTACTCCATCCAGACAAGGTTATCACATTACTACACGAGCATTGGTTATCTGTGTAACTACATTTGTCAAACTCTTCTGAGACCATCTTAGAAAGTTCACTCGATAATGTTTCAAAAATACACATTCCACAAGGTTATTTAGTAGATTTTCTTCAGCTCACTTTAAGATAAATACGATCTCAGTGTAATTCAATAGTCATCAGGCGGGCTTGTGGATCTGTGGAGCAAGGTATGGAAGCAGAGTGCGTTGGTTATTATGTGTAGGAAGGAACTGCAGATGCTGGTTTACACCGAAGATAAATGCTGGAGTAACTCGACCCGAAACATCACCCATTCCTTCTCTCCTGAGATGCTGCCTGCCCCGCTGAGTTACTCCAGCATTTTGTGTTTATCTTGCGTAGGTTATCAGACCATCATTCAGAGGCCTTGATCATTGGTCACTGATTTGACGACATGCAATTTAAAAACATAAAAGATCATTCTTTTTATGCTTTAGTTTAGTTTAGTTTAGTTTAGAGATACAGCGTGGAAACCGAGTCCACGCCGACTCATGGTCACCCATACACTAGTTCTATCCTACACACTAGGGACAATTTACAGAGGCCAATTAACCTACAAACCCACGTGTCTTTAGAGTGTGGGAGGAAACCGGAACACCTGGAAAAAACCCACGCGGTCAAAGGGAGAATGCAAACTCCCTACAGACAGCACCCAGTCAGGACTGGAGCCAGGTTTTTGGCGTTACCACTGCGCCACTATTTTGTTCAATGTCCCAATAGTCCTTGAAGCCTGATTCCGCAAATAGGGACTTTAACAATTCTATTGGTATAGATATTGGTTTATTGTTGTCACCTACAATGAGAAACAGTGGGGAAAATAAAAGAGCTTGTGGGCTATCCAGTCAAACCAGAAGACACAATACATGAGTACAATCGAACCGCACACAAGTGCAACAAGTAGTGCATAGAGAAAAATACCGGAGTGCAGAACATAGCGTTACAGCATTATGATGTTACAGTTATAGAGAAAAAGTGCATCGTCTGTGATGAGGCAGGTTGGAAGATGGAGACTGCATCATTGCTTATGGGAGGACTGATCAGTCTGATTATAGCTGACAGGAAGCTGTTTCTCAACCTGGTGGTGTGTGTCTTCAAGCTTTCGTATCTTCTGCCCGAGAGAAGAGGGGAGAAGAGGGAATGACAGGGGTGTAAGTGCTCTTTGATGGTGTTGGCTGCTTTCCCGAGGCAGTGTGAGCTGCAGATGGACTCGATGGTGGGGAGGCTGGTGTGTGTTTCATATTTTACACAAATATGGTGCAGATATACGCAAATAAACATTAATTTTGCAAAAGGTGGCAGTGGGTTGGATTAAAATCCACCCCAGTTTAACAAAGGTAAGCAAAGCCCTATCCCTCGCAATCTAACATTAATTTAGGGTAGACAAAAATGCTGGAGAAACTCAGTGGGTGAGGCAGCATCTATGGAGCGAAGGAAATAGGCAACGTTTCGGGTCGAAACCCTTCTTCAGAACATTAATTTAATTTTTTTTTAGTTTATAGAGATGCAGCACAGTAACAGGCCCTTCGACACACTGAGCCCGCACTGACCAGCGATCCCTGCACATTAACACTATCCTACACACACTAGGGACAATTTTACATTTACACCAAGCCAATTAACCTACAAACCTGTACAGAATCAAGGGATATGAGGAGAAGGCAGGAATGGGGCACTAATTTTGGATGATCAGCCATGATCATATTGAATGGCGGTGCTAGCTCGAAGGACCGAATGGCCTACTCCTGCACTTATTTTCTATGTTTCTATGTCTTTGGAGTGTGGGACTAAACCAAATATCTCGGAGAAAACTCACGCAGGTCACGGGGAGAAAATACAAACTCCGTACAGACAAGCACCCGTGGTCAGGATCGAACCCGGGTCTCTGCCGCTGAAAGGCGGCAATTCGACCGCTGTGCCACCGTGACGCCCTAAATGGTCTGGAAGTTCTGGTTGAATCAGTGGAGTCGGTCTCCTGCCAGCTGCTGGCAACCATAGATTCATCAAATGATCCATAACTCAGTATTAATTGGCAGCAGCTTGCTGCTAATTGGGAGAGACCATGTGGGTACTGAGAGTAAGAAATGGGAATTTATATCCACAATGAACTTTGGGATACTGCAGCGACATCAAAGCTGAGACACAGCAGCAAGTTAGCGGAGAATTAAAAGCAACGCACACGCATTAATGTCACGCATAAAATTTGATTGAAGATTCTCCAATGTAGAAGGTTATTTTAGAAATGGTGATTATGCACGAATGGGCAGGAAAAGAGACTTTTGGTCTCTTATGTATTGTTTCACACAGCTAATACCTTCCGTGCCTCAACTGGTGCATAGGCACTTTAGTTTCAGTGGAGTTTATTGTCACGTGTATCGAGGTACAGTGGAAAGCTTTTTGTTGCGTGCTAACCAGTCAGCAGAAAGACAATGCATGATTACAATCAGTACATTTACAGTGTATGGATACATGATAAGGGAATAACGTTTAGTGCAAAGTGGAGTCTGCAAAGTCCAGTCAAGGGCAGTCCGAGGGACATCAGAAGTGGATAGTAATTCAGCACTGCTTCCTGGTTGTGAGCAAGTGCTGAACTATGATCTACCTCTGATATTTAGAGCATGTCAGGAGGACTAGAGTAGACCGTTCTGTTCTGTCCCTCACGTTGAGCTGCTAGTCTAAATAATCGTGGCTAATCTGCCCCAGGCCACAACTCCTCTTCGACACCAGTCCATCAAAACCCTGATCTTTCAAAACAACGCGTCTACACGCCACATGGCTCGCGGCACGGTGGCGCAGCGGTAGAGTTGCTGCCATACAGCGCCAGGGACCCGGGTTCGATCCTATCTACGGTTGCTGTCTGTATGGAGTTTGTACATTCTCCCCATGGCCACGTGGGTTTTCTCCGGGTGCTCCGGTTTCCTCCCACACTCCAAATACATACAGATTTGAAGATTAATTGGCTTCAGTAAAAGTGTAAATTGTCCCTAGTGTGTAGGAGAGTGCTAGTGTACAAGGTGACCGCTGGTAAGGGCAGCCTCAGTGGGCTGAAGGGCCTGTTTCCGCGCTGTATCTCTAAAGTCTAAACTTACTGAAATGGGGAAATATTTAGGTATTGTCCAGGATCAACCGATAGTTTGTGCTTTGTTCATGAAAGAAAGAGGAAGAGACAAACAACAGTGGCTGTGGAATCACAAGACAAGGCAAAGACAAGCAACCAGACACTCAGGAAGGCTTGCATCATTTGTCACATTAAATCTGTGACCTGGATAATTGTTGGTTAATTACATTCTCAGCTCAATGACAACAGACGCAGTCAGCGAGAGACGGCAGCAGGAAGCTGAAGCCTTGAAATCAGGAGGTGATTAGATGGGTTGAGGTGGTGAGGAGTGGCAAGCAACGTTGGGTCATATACACAGTATTTCAGTTTTTTTAGTTTTAGAGAGTTTTACAGCATGGAAACAGGCCCATCGGCCCATCATGTCTGTGCCGACTAGCTATCACTACCTGACACACACCAGGGCCAATTTTTACATTTATACCAAGCCAATTAACCTACAAACCTGTTTAAGAAGGAACTGCAAATGCTGGAAAATCGAAGGGAGACAAAAGTGCTGGAGAAACTCAACGGGTGCAGCAGCATCTATGGAGTGAAGGAAATAGGCAACGAGGGTTTCGGCCTGAAACGTTGCCTACTTCCTTCTCGCCATATATGCTGCTGAACCCGTTGAGTTTCTCCAGCACTTTTGTCTAGCCTACAAACCTGTACGTCTTTGGAGAGTGGGAGGAAACTGAAGATCTCAGAGAAAACCCACGTGGTCACGGGGAGAACGTGCAAACTCCGTACAGACAGTACCCGTAGTCAGGATCGAACCCGGGTCTCTGGCGCTGTAGGAGCGGGAGGTAAGGCAGCAACTCCACCGCCGTAGCATTGTGCGTTGCCGTGTCGCCCTTGTGGAAAATAACTCACTTGTTTCATATTTATCTGAAAATGTCAGCAAATGTGTTGCAATGAATCGAGGTAATCTCTGTGAAAACATTCAGCCTTAAATAAAATATGTCGCGCTGATTACAAGCCTGTAAACCACAGCAGCTAACATGAATCAAGATTAATGCAAAACTCTGAGCTATAACACCTCAGTAACATAACATGATTACAAATGATCTAATCCAACACCAGAGCAAATTTTGAAGCATCATCTTCAAATATGCTTCTTTATCATTTCACCGAGAGCTTTTCTTTGTCACAGTGCAGTGTACCGGCACTTCTGCAAAAAACCCACACGGTCACAGGGAGGACGTACAAACTCCGCACAGACAGCACCCCTAGTCAGGACCGAACCCGGGACTCTGGCGCTGTAAGGCAGCAACCGCTGCGCCATCGTGCCGCTCAATTTTCTTCCACCTTATGTAACCTTTTCTTGTTTGGGTGTCCATCAATTTCCAGGTCGGCCTTTTGCCACTTGGCGACATTACGAGGCCGATAGTGAGTTCATTAACCTACCTGCAGTAAGCACGGTGTGAAAAACTCATCCATGTTTGGAACCTGACGGAAGTGACAACTAGGGTGTACTGTGATAATTGTGTCATTGTGCCCGCAGTGAAATATACTGTGTATCATTGCAGCTAAATGAACAGAGGTTTATAAAGTGTTCCTTACCGGGTGAATAATGAAGAGAAAAATATAAAAACTCCTGTGTGTCTGTGTTGGGGTTGGATCTCACAGCGCCAGAGACCCAGGTTCGATCCTGACTACGGGTACTGTCTGTACAGAGTTTGTACATGCTCTCCGTGACCACGTGGGTTTTCTCCGGGTGCTCCAGTTTCTTCCCACATTCCAAAGACGTGCAGGTTTTTCGGTTAATTGGCTTCCGTAAAATTGTAAATGATCCCTCATGTGCAGGAGGGTGTTGGTGCACGGGGTGATCGGCCGAAGAGCCTGTTTCCACACTGTATCTCAAGAGTCTTTTGGGCGTGAGAGAATATTAGAGCATCCGGCAGGAACCTATATAATCATAGGGAGAACATGCAAACTCCACACAGACAGCACCGGAGGTCAGGAATACCTGGGTCCCTGGAGCTGTGAGATGTATCAGTGCAATCCAAGCAAAGCAAGAACCGATGGTTGAATGCAAAGAATGTCCATTAGGCAGTGGAGGAACAACAAGCTTGTTGTATCAACCCAAACAGGGTGTACTGAGTACAGTCCCATTGAGAAAAACACATTGCCTTGCTGGCATTAACTGCAGGTTAAAAAAAGGCACAAAGTGCTGGAGTAACTCAGAGGGTCAGGCAGCATCTCTGGAGAACACAGATAAGGTGATATTTCAGATCCGGGCTCTTCTTCAGACTGATTGTGGTGGTGGGAGGAGGGGGTGGTTGGGAAGAAGGCTGGAAGAGAGGAGGTTCAGTACAATGCCAGGTGAGTGATAGGTGGATACAGGCCCCACCACAATCAGTCTGAAGAAGGCTTGCAGCCCGAAACATCGCCTATGAGAGTCTGAAGAAGGGTCCCGGCCCAAAACATCACCCTTCCACGTTCTCAAGAGATGCTGGCTATCCCGCTGAGTTACTCCAGCACCTTGTGTCTTTTTTTTAATGTAAACCAGCATCTGCTGTTCATTGTTTTTACATTGCCTATAGATTTGCTTTTTAGACATTTACAATGTAGGATTAATACAGGCAAGAGCATATTTATTTTGTATCCCTGATCTCTTCACAGATTGCATCCATTTAGGATATTTATCCTGCTAGTGGGTTTATCCATGTTAGTGGATTGTTTTCTCTGGACATCAGAGACTGATAGAAGTATATAAAATTATGGGAGGCGGTTGGTTTGACAGTTCGAATCTTTCTCCCAGGGTGAAAATGTCATAGACTAGAGGGCATAGCTTTAACGTCAGAGGGGCAAAGTTAAAAGAAATGTGTGAGGCAAGTTTTATTTTACACAGAGGGTGGAACGCTCTGCTGGGGGTGGTGATAGAGGCAGATATGATGGAAGCATTTAAGAGCCTTTAAGATAGGGATATGGATCGCATGTGAGAGGGGAGACTAGACTAACTTGGCAACATGTTCGGCACAAACATGTTCCTGTCTTCTATGTTCAAGTTGCATTTTAGTTTTTGTTTAGAGCTACGGCAGGGAAACAGGTCCTTTGGCCCACCGAGTCCGCGCCGAACGGCGATCCCCGTACGCTAGCGCAAACCTACAGACTAGGGACAATTTGGATTATTACCGAAGCCAAATTAACGTAAAAACCTGTATATCTTTGGAGTGTGAAACCGGAAAGAACCCACGCCATCACGGGGAGAACGTACAGATAGCAGGGCGCAGTCAGGATCGAACCCGGGGCTCTGGCGCTGCGAGGCAGCAACTCTACCGCTGCGCCACCGTGCCGCCCCAGTTTCTGGGTCGGATAGTGATGGGTTAGACCATGTGTGAGATATGATGGTGACGTTTTGATGGGCTCATGGAAGTGCAGTGAATGGAGGGATATGGATCATGTGCATGCCGATGAGATCAGTTTAACTTGGCATCTTGCATGAGAAGGAACTGCAGATGCTGGTTTAAACCGAAGATAGGCACAAAAATCTAGTCTGAAGAAGGGTCTCGACCCGAAACGTCACATTCATTTTCTCCAGGGATGCTGCCTGTTCCTCTGAGCTACTCCAGCTTTTTGTGTTTAACTTGGCATCATGTTCGGCACAGACATTGTGGGCCAAAGGGCCCAATCCTGTGGTGTACTGTACTGTTCTATGTTTTATGTTGTATATATACCAGCCCTTCAGCAAGCCACCTGACTGTCTACTGCTGCAGGTTGTGAGTGCTCCATTGTTTGGGTGAAAGTCCTTCACATTAAATGTCAATTCCTTGGCAGATATCAAAAATCTTTGGGCGATTTAAGTTTTCTTAGCAATCCTTCCGCCTCAAAGCGCCAGCAACAGTTTAAATGTCATCCTTCCTACTGATGTGCCTGTCAAATCTTTTTTCTGCACAAAATGCCTATCATAGCCAACTCTGAAATAATACTGGGTAGGTTTCAGATTTGAACTTTCCAGGATATGTGAAGCCGAGCATAAAAATGCAGACCTTTCGATATTTTTCTCTTCAATATACGCGCAGTGAGGAACACTTTGCCCCCATTAACCTATGTTTAAGGAAGGAAACGATGTTTCTATGTAACTGCAGATGCTGGAAAAATCAAAGGTAGACAAAAATGCTGGAGAAACTCAGCGGGTGAGGCAGCATCTATGGAGCGAAGGAATGGGTGATGTGTCTGGTTGAGACCCTTCTTCAGACTGAAGTGGTGAGGGTGGGGGTGGCACCCCACATCAGTCTGAAGAAGGGTCTCAACCAGACACAGGGTTACCAAAACTGGAAACAATACAGTGGCCTCACCAACGTCTTGTACCAACTGTGGCCTCACCAACGTCTTGTACCAACTGTAACACTCTATACAATAGTCTGGACTTAGAAAGGGTAAACAAAGTATGAATGCACAAGGTAGATAAAAATGCTGGAGAAACTCAGCGGGTGAGGCAGCATCTATGGAGCGAAGGAATAGGTGATGTTTCGGGTCGAGACCCGAAACGTCACCTATTCCTTTGCTCCATAGATGCTGCCTCACCCGCTGAGTTTCTCCAGCATTTTTGCCTACCCCCATTAACCTATGTTCATTTAGCTGCAATAAGATATTTTTCACTGCAGGCACAGCCACACAATTATCACCAGGCACCCTGGATGTCACTACCATCAGGCTCCAAGCATTGATGAGCTTTTCACACCCTGCTCACTCCTCTCACCTCCTTCATCGCCCTATCAGAATGTGCTCTCTGCAACATGTTCTCCAAGCCATGTGTTCTCACCTCCAGTTATTTGTTTTTCAATGTGAATCCCACAGCTGCCCGCTTCCCCCTTCGAACGCATAGTAAATCCGCACATACATTTGGTTTTTTTTGTAGCCCCTGGAACTTGAGATAAAAGTGTTTGTACTAAAGATCGATTTTAATCGTGGACAAGGGCGGCACGATGGCGCGGCAGTAGAGTTGCTGCCTCACAGCGCCAGAGACCCATGATCGATACTGACATAGAAACATAGTAAATAGCTGCAGGAGTTGGCCATTCGGCCCTTTAAGCCAGAACCGCCATTCAATATGATCATGGCTGATCATCCAAAATCAGTACCCCGTTCCTGCTTTATCCCCGTATCACATGATTCCGTTAGCCCAAAGAGCTAAATCTAACTCTCTCTTGAATACATCTATTTGACGGGTGGTGTGTACAAAGGGCAGACTACAGGTGCTGTGTGTACTGAGTTTGCATGTTCTCCCTGTGACCTTGTGGGTTTTCTCCAGGGAGCTCCGGTTTCCTCCCACACTCCAATGACATACAGGTTTGTAGGCTAATTGGCTTTGGTAAAAATAAATTAAATCATCCCTAGTGTGTAAGATAGTGCTAGTGTACGGAGTGACCGCTGGTCGGCACGGACTCGGTGGGCCGAAGGGCCTGTTTCCGCGCTGTATCTCTCAAGTCCAAAGTGAAGTAAGTGATTAACATGCGACCATTGATGACCTGCCTTTCCCAGGAGCTTGGTACACAACCCACTGGAGGCCACCTCCACACACTCCACACTTTTAACCTTTGCTCCAAGCACCTGCTCCCAAACTCAGGCAATGTTGCAGATTAAAATGCAGCCCAACATATCTGCATTTAAGGACAGGACTACAGTTTGCAGATGCTGACCATACAGTTCAGATTCACTGGATGCAAGATACAACATGTAAAATCTCACAGCTTCAAAGTTTATAGAATCAGATTCATACGGCTGTACAGTATGGACTCAGGCCCTTCAGCCCACCTTGTCTATACTGACCGAGTTGCCATATTGTTTCAGTCCCATTTGGCTGCATTTGGCCCATATCCCTCCTGTTCATATATCTGCCCAAATGTCTTTTAAAACTCATAATATGATCTGCTTTATAGCTTCCTCTGGCAGCTAATTCCAGATACAATTTACCATCAGGCCCCTCTTTAATATCTCACCTGTCACTTTAAGTGTGTGTCCTCAAGCTATAGAAGGCTATAACCTGGGAAAAAGACTGTGGGTGTTCATTTTAGCCATGCCCCTCAGGGTCTTGTACACCTCAAAAGTTCACAAAGACTCTTACACTCCAAAGAAAATCCTCCCAGCTTATCCAACCTCTTGAGCCCTGTAACTCAAGCCTACAAGTCCAGGTAACATCATGATGAATCTTCTTAGTTATAGTTATAGAGATACAGCATGGAAACGGGCCCTTCGGCCCAACAAGTCCATGCCAACATTTGATCACCCATACACACTACACTACACTACACACTATGGAAATTTTACAGCAGGCAATTAACCTACAAATATCTACATGTCTTCGGAATGTGAAAGGAAACTTCCTGTGACCACGAGGGCTTCCTCCGGCTGTTCCGTTTTCCTCCCACATTCCAAAAACGTGCAGGTGTGTAACGTAATTGGCTTCTGTAAAATGTGCAGGATAGAACTAGTGTGAACGGGCAACCGCTGGTCGGCATGGACTTGGTGGGCCGAAGGGCCTGTTTCCACACTGTATTTCTAAATTAAACTAAACTGCACACATACAGCATCCGTGGCCAGGATGGAACCCGAGTCTCTGGTGCTGTAAGGCAGCAACTCTACCGCTGTGCCACTGTGCTGTTCTCTGCACTCTTTTTAGCTTAGTCTGTGGAATTCTCTGCCTCAAAGGGCAGTGGAGGCAGGTTCTCTGGATGCTTTCAAGAGACAGCTAGATAGGGCTCTTAAAGATAGCGGAGTCAGGGGATATGGGGAGAAGGCAGGAACAGGGTACTGATTGGGGATGATCAGCCATGATCACATTGAATGGCTGTGCTGGCTCGAAGGGCCAAATGGCCTACTCCTGCACCTATTGTCTATTGTCTTAATGGCATCCATAGGGTGACTATCCAAGCACATGTGCCCTGACACTCTCTAACTGGCATCAAGACAATTATGGACAGGATGAGATCAGGCATAGACCCAAAATGCTGGAGTAACTCAGCGGGTGAGGCAGCATCTCTGGAGAGAAGGAATTGGCAACGTTTCGTGTCGTGTCGTGTCAAGACCCGAAACGTCGCCCATTCCTTCTCTCCAGAGATGCTGCCTCACCCGCGGAGTTACTCCAGCAATTTGTGCATACCTTCGATTAAAACTGGCATCTGCAGTTCTTTCTTCCACATGAAATCAGGCATGGCATTCGCAGTAAAGGCACGCTCCCACAACACATCAGCAGCTCGCTTCAGAACTGAAACGCTGAAATCAATACAACAAGGAAAATTATTAACAGCAAAACTGAATTGCGATTTCCAAATCCTAAAGGCAAACAATAATACAGAAGTTGTATTTAATTTCTTGCTCACAACATTTATGCCACAGCTTTCTCTTCATGCTGCACAGATCTCTCCGGCACCAAAAGTAATCATCGTTTCCAATCCATTAACACTTCATTTAAAATGATCTCTTTAAAGAATAAGATATGAATCTGCCATTTGGAAATAAATCCATTCACTTACAATTTTCTTGTTACGGTAACAAAAATTGGTTCCCTCAAACTCAACTCAATTTCATGTCATTGACCCATCTCATAATAAGCTCGGCTTCTCTTATCTCTCTGAGATTTGAGCTCCATTATTGCCACAGCTGATCCTCTGACAGGTTTGGGAGCAGACACAGCATTGTTCTAATGACATGATTATAGTGCCAATGTTCTGCTATAGTGGGTTTAGCTGTCAGACGGTGAAAAGAGTTGAGATGGTCTCTGCGATCCCATTTGTGATCAGGAACAGAGAAGGAGCAGAAGAAAGACCTAGACTTGGTTCCTCTAACCCACTCTCAAAACCAGGGGTTGGACAGGCTAGATGCAGGAAGATTGTTCCCGTGGGAAGTCCAGGACAAGGGGTTAAAACTTAATGATAAAGGGGAAATCCTTTAAAATCGAGATGAGAAGAACTTTTTTCACGCAGAGAGTGGTGAAGCTCTGGAACTCTCTGCCACAGAGGGTAGTGAGGCCAGTTCATTGCTATATTTAAGAGGGAGTTAGATGTGGCCCTTGTGGCTAAGGGGATCAGGGGGTATGGAGAGAAGGCAGGTACGGGTTGAGTTGATCCTTACTACGGGTGCAGGCTGAAGTCTGTACGGAGATTGTTCATTCTCCCCGTGACCTGCGTGGGTTTTCTCCGGGATCTCCAATTTCCTCCCGCACTCCAAAGACCTACAGGTTTCTGGGGCCAATTGGCTGGCTATAATTACAAATTGTAAATTGTAAAGGATGGTGCTAGTGTGCGGGGATGTCTGGTCGGCATGGACTCGGTGAGCTGAAGAGCCTGTTTTCCCATTGTACAGTATCTCTAAACTAAATAAAACTAAACTAAACTACTTTTACACTGAAGTCGACACAGAGTGCCGAAGTAACTCGGCGAGTCAGGCAGCATCTCTGGAGAACAGTAATAGGTGATGTTCCGAATCGAAACACTTCTTCCGACTGAAAGGCTTCAGATTTCAGACTTCAGACTCTCAGTCTGAAGAAGGGTTTCAACCCGAAACATCACCTGTTCCTCTTCTCTAGAGATGCTGCCTGACCCGTTGAGTTACTCCAACATTTTGTGTCTATCTTCAGTGGGAACCAGTTCCTCCCTATATACCAATGTATCTTGACTGGTTGCATTGCAGCCGGTGCAGCAATTAAAACGCACAGGAATGCAAGAGGCTGCAGAGAGAGATGGACTCCACCTGCTCCATCATCAACATAGCTCTTCCCACCAATCGAAAGCATCCCCATGAGGCGCTGCCTCAACAAAGCAGCTTCTATCATTTATAAGCTCATATGTTGTAGGAGCAGAATTAGGCCATTCAGCCCATCAAGTCTAGTCCGCCATTCAATCATGGCTGATCTATCTTTCCCTCTCAACCCCATTCTCCTGTCTTCTACTCATAACCCCTGACACCTGTGCTAATCGAGAATCCATCTATCTCTGCCTTAAAAATATCCATTGACCAGACCTCCACAGCCATCTGTGGCAATGAATTCCACCGATTCACCACCCCCTGACTAGAGAAATTCCTCCTCATCTCCTTTCTAAAGGTATGTCCATGATGAGGCTTTGGCCTCTGGTCCTAGACTCTCCACATCCAGGAGCCCCACTGGTCGGGCTGTGCCTTCTCACTGTTACTGTTGGGCAGGAGGTACAGAAGCTTGAAATCCTACACCACCAGGTACTTGCCTACAACTATCAGGCCCTTGAACTAGCCTGCACAACCCAACATCTACCTCAACAATGGAAGACTGTGGACCTCCTCTTGCGCTACCATGGACTTGTTTTCTAAATGTGTCTCACAGTAACGTCTTGCATTGTGCATAGTCTTTTTTATTTTGATTGCCTTGTAGAATTTATGGGGATTTTTGTGTGGTTAGTCTATGTGCCTATGATGCTGCTTCAAGAATATTTTCATTATAAGGTTTAGAGGGATATGGGACAGCTGAAGCTAAATGGGTCAAGTTCAAGTAGGCAACTTAGTTGGTGACATGCATGAGTGTTGCCAAAGGGTCCATCTCCATGTCAAATCAGGTCAAAGGTTTAGGATGAATAGGCTAATCATTCCCGGTGTTTATGCTGCCATTCAATAAGGCAATGACTGATCTTTTATCTCAATGGTACATCCACGCACTCCTATATTCCCCAATCCCTTTAATATCCAAGATTGTGACAGCCCCCTAATTTGTAGCATCTTGCTGTTCCAACAATCTACAATGGAATCTTTGTAGTTTTGAAACACCTTTCATCTGCTCAATATCCCATTGAACAAGGGTGAGGACACAAGGGACTTGCATATGCTGGAATCTTGAGCAAAAGCAAAAAGTGTTGGAGGAACTCAGCTGGTCAGGCAGCATCTGTGGAGGGTATGGGGAGGCAACTCTTCTTCAGATTCAAGAACTGTCCCTTCATCGTGACTGATTCCAAGTTGTGGAATTGGCTGCACAGCAGTATCATAGGAACACCTTCACCACAGATACTGCTGCAGCCAAGCAGGGCTCAAGGGCAATTAGAAATGATCAATAAAGGCTGGACAATCACATCTCGTAAATGAATACGAAATAGCTGAAAACGCTTGCGTAGTTCCACATCTCACAAGGCTGATAGGAGAGCTACAAAGAATTAGAGTTCTCAGTTGGCTTTGAGTAGTATCTGAGATGAAAGGGAAATGCTTGATTATCCTCACCAGTATCCACCTCCCACTCACCAAGCTTTGTCCTGCCACCCCATAGTTTAGAGTTATAGCGCAGAGGCAGGCCCTTCGGCCCATCGAGTCTGTGCCGACCATCGATCCCCAATGCACTATCCTACACACCAGGGACAACTTACAATTTTTTTCCAAAACCAATTAACCTACAAACCTGAACGTCTTTGGAGTGTGGGAGGAAACCGGAGCACCCGGAGAAAACCAACGCGGTTAAGGGGAGAACATGCAAACTCCATACAGACAGCACCAGTAGTCAGGATCGAACCCTGATCTCTGGCGCTGTGAGGTAGCAACTTTATCGCTGTGCCACTGTGCCGCCCGCGTGCCTCCTCCCTTCCAGCTTTCCCTCCACCCTCCCCCCCCAATCACCACAATCAGCCTGAAGAAGGGCCCCAACCTGACCCAAAACTTTGCCTGTCCATTCCCTCCACTGATACTGCCTGACCCACTGAGTTCCTCCAGCACTTTGTGTCTATTCTTTTGTAAAACCAGCATCCGCGGTTCCTTGTGCCTGTAATCACATTGCATTGTTTTCCTCTTCCTCACTGCGAGATTGTAGCTTACAATATTACATTTATTGGCAGTCTTCCAACTGTTTTTGAAAATCCGTCTTGAATAGTAAAACTGATAACTAACTGACACAGCTCATGTTTCTCGTTAAAACTTTAGTGCGCAACTCGCAAGAGTGAAATCAGAAGAACATAATTTCTCCACTGAAGAATTGCATTATGCTGAGGAGGAGCACTGTGGGGCAGGAGTCTCGTTTCCAATCTGTTCACAAAGCCAGAGGATGCTGCCAATATGCAAAACCAAATCTGAGCCTGACATCAAAAACAAAAATCATTGGTTTTGTAGTGCAGATCGTGCAATGTTTGCGACAAGGAGCCAATAAACATCTGCCTGCCAACACTCCTCAGAGGTTTTGAGTTCTTAGCTCGCAAGTGTTCCCACTGTGGCTGATGTTGGTGAAACAATCACTAATACACTGGCAGCAACAATGCGCAGGTCTTTGTATTCCCCAGGACCCTGTTCACTACAGAGTTTCAAGCAAAGGGTTTGCTAAGTAACACAGCCACTGAGAAACTGATGAAGTTATGGAATCAATGAGGATGCTGTACATTACTCCAGGGCGTTAACAAGCCAGATAAACTGCTGAGTTACTCCAGCATCTTGTGTGTAACTTCGGTGTAAACCAGCATCTGCAGTTCCTTCTTGCACATTGTTCAGTTGTAATGTGTACAAGATGTCAAATTGTACAACATGCAGACGCAGAGATGGAGACCAGGCTGACCAGTCCCATAGTTCTATCAAAAACCAAGTTACTGACCCAACCAGATACAGTTATTTGTAGCAACCACATTTAGAATTTAGAAGATTGAGGGAGGATCTTATAGAAACTTACAAAATTCTTAAGGGGTTGGACAGGCTAGATGCAGGAAGATTGTTCCCGATGTTGGGGAAGTCCAGAACAAGGGGTCACAGTTTAAGGATAAGGGGGAAATCTTTTAGGACCGAAATGAGGACAACATTTTTCACACAGCGAGAGTGGTGAATCTCTGGAATTCTCTGCCACAGAAGGTAGTTGTGGCCAGTTCATTGGCTATATTTAAGAGGGAGTTAGATGTGGCCCTTGTGGCTAAAGGGATCAGGGGGTATGGAGAGAAGGCAGGTACAGGATACTGAGTTGGATGATCAGCCATGATCATATTGAATGGCGGTGCAGGCTCGAAGGGCCGAATGGCCTACTCCTGCACCTATTTTCTATGTTTCTATGTTTCTATTCTAGTGTTGATCGAGGTGTCGTTTGTTGGGTTAATTAGGCAGCATTCCAGTTCGGCTTCTCGTTGGAGTTGGAGAAGAGCGTGGGCTAAATATTGGGACGTTGACCCTGGCCATAGTTTGACCCATTTTTACCGTCTCCCGCCCGCTAAGGTAAATGTGTATAGAGTGGATGTGGAGAGGATGTTCCCACTAGTTCCAAACTCGGACCAGAGGTCAGAGCCTCAGAATATAAGGACAGACCTGTGGAAGGGAGATGAGAAGGAATTTCTTTAGTCAGAGAGTGGTGAATCTGTGGAATTCATCACCACAGACGGCTGTGGAAGCCACGTTCAATGGATATTTTTAAGACAGAAATTGACAGGTTTTTGATGAGTAAGGATGTTAGGACTGGACTCAGAGTTATAGAGTCACACAGCACAGAAACAGGCCCTTCGGCTCAATTTGTCTACACCAACCAACATGCTCCTTCTACATTAGTCCCACCCGCCTGCATTAGATTCCTCTAAGCCTACCTATCTGAATGTTTCTTAAACATTGTGATAGTACCTGCCTCAATTATCTTCTCCGGCAGCTCGTTCCATACACTCACTACCCTTTGTGTAAAAAAGTTGCCCCTCAGGATCCTATTAATTCCTTTCCTCATCACCATAAACCTGTGTCCTTTGGTTCTCAATTCACCTACTCTGGGTGAAGGACTCTGCGTTTACCCTATCCATTCATCTCATGATCTTATACACTTCTACAAGATCACCCCCTATCCTCCTGCACTCCAAGGAATAGAGTCCCAGCCTACTCAACCTCTCCCTATACTGTTTTCTGTCCTCCTGCTTTGTGGCATACAGAGGTAGTTCTGAAAGGTAGATGTTGGTGGTACTCATTGACTTTAACCTGAGAAGTACTAGGCATTGTGCAGTTTCAATTTGAGACCATAAAGAGAGAAATTACACAACTCAGTTTCACGAGATCAAACACATGATAAGCTTGATCCGGTTTAGAGCACAATTTGTGTTCAAACGCGGTAATTCCATCCATAATTAATAAAAGTTTACAACTTTAATCTGCTTTAAAATAAGACACACCATGTTCCCATATTTCTTGAAAAATAAATCAGAGAAGGGACATTAATTGCAAACATCAGTCAGTGAAGATCTTAAATTTCACAATGAAGCAAAACAGCATCAGCAGATCTAATTATTAATGGGTTAGGTCGGCGAGTCCAACTTCAAATTAAAGCTATCAAAGATGTACAAACACGTCTCTGCAAAGCACAAACAGTCCAATTAATTCCAACAGGGCAATTTCATGCTGAAAGAAACACAGCATGCGTTTTGTCAAATGGCAATGTTGGCAGCTTACAAAATGGTGTAAGATTCAGGTAAAGCCAGTCGTAGTCCCTGGAAATGATCAAAGGGGACAATCTTTGTCAATGGCATTCATCGCTGCATGCACATGAGGTTGATTGGTGACACAAGGAACTCCAGATGCTGGAATCGTGAACAAAGCAGAAAGTGCAGGAGGAACTCAACGGGTCAGGCAGCATCTGTGGAAGGGAATGGTCAACGATGTTTTGGGGGTCGGGACCTTTCTTCAGATTGTGGCGCCGTTTCAGGTTGGGACCCATCTTCAGACTGAAATAGGGTCCCAATCTGAAATGCCATCTCTCCATTCCTTCCACAGATGCTGCCAGATCCGCGGAGTTACTCCAGCACTTTGTGTATTACTGGAGATCGTTGTTTGTTTGTACAGCATCTCTGGAGAAAAGGAATAGGTGACATTTCAGGTCGAGACCCTTCAGATGAGTCTGATGAAAGGACTCAACCCAAAACATCACCTGATCCTTCTCTCCAGAGATGCTGCCTAACCCGCTGAGTTACTCCAGCATTTTGTGTTTAAGAATGAACTGCAGATGCTGGAAAAATTGAAGGTAGACAAAAATGCTAGAGAAACTCAGTGGGTGAGGTAGCATCTATGGAGCGAAGGAATGGGTGACGTTTTGGGTCGAGACCCTTCTTCAGACTCATTTGGTGTCTATCTTTGGTTATCCTTTAATACAATGGTTACAAAATATGTTTTAGTTTAGTTTTAGAGATACAGTGTGGAAACAGGCCCTTCGGCCCTCCGCACAGACCAGAGGTCCCCGCACATTAACACTATCCTACACACACTAGGGACAATTTACCACTTATACCAAGCCAATTAACCTTCAAACCTGTTCGTCTTTGGAGTTTGGGAGGAAATCGAAGATCTTGGAGAAAATCCACGCGGTCACAGGGAGAACGTACAAACTCCGTACAGACAGCACCCGTAGTTGGGATTGAACCCGGGTCTCCGGAGCTGCAAACGCTGTAAGGCAGCAGGTCTACCGCTGCGCCACCGTGCCTCCCAATGTCTGGTCACAATCTGACCCAACTCCCATGATAAACGAAAGCCCATTTTTGAGGGGTGCTGCAAAAGAACCACTGGTCCTACCAGCCACCCTGTCCCTTACGTGAGCAGGACGGCAATCACTCAGAATTACTTCTGAACAACAATATTCCGGCATTTAGAAACATAGAAACATAGAAAATAGGTGCAGGAGTAGGCCATTCGGCCCTTCGAGCCTGCACTGCCATTCGATATGATCATGGCTGATCATCCAACTCAGTATCCTGCACCTGCCTTCTCTCCATACCACCTGATCCCTTTAGCCACAAGGGCCACATCTAACTCCCTCTTAAATATAGCCAATGAACTGGCCTCAACTACCTTCTGTGGCAGAGAGTTCCAGAGATTCACCACTCCAGTGTGAAAAATGATCTCGGTCCTAAAAGATTTCCCCTTTATCTCTGTGTGTTCTGAAAAACATCGGGAACAATCTTCCTCATCTAGCCTGTCCAACCCCTTAAGAAGATTTCCCCCCATATTCTTCTAAACTGCCGACCCCAGTTGTTCTGGAAAGTCCTGACCCCAGGAATCATCGGTGAACAATCTTCCTGCATCTAGCCAAGAATGTCTTTAACCCTTCCTTTGGCATTTTGCACAACCAGTGAGGGGGGGCTGATACTTTTATGGTTGTAATTATTGGGAAGTCATAGAGATCTGTCGGAGATCTGCAGAGATATATCGTCTGCAGCACCGTCTGTCTAGTGAAGGAAAATGATGAATATATCAAGAAAAAATGATGACACCATGACATCAATTTCAGAATTCCGAAGGTCCTACTGAAAATGTATAGCAGCCTATTTTCACCGTCTCCTCTCTCTAGCTTAAAGCTTACAATTAAAGGCCACAATTGTCATACAATGCATTTTAAATATTGTTTCGGGACTATGCACTGTGATTAAACACAGGCCGTGGCAGCCCGACTGCAGGTTGTAGCCTCTTTAGTCAGAGGGTGGTGAATCTGTGGAATTCTTTGCCACAGAAGGCTGTGGAGGCCAAGTCAATGGATATTTTTTTAAGGCAGAGATAGGTAAATTATTAGTAGGAGGGAACTGCAGGTGCTGGTTTGAACCGAAGAGAGACACAAAAAGCTGGAGTAACTCAGCGGGACAGGCAGCATCTCTCGATAGAAGGAATGGGTGATGTCTCGGGTCGAGACCCTGCTTCAGGCCCGAAACGTCACCCATTCCTTCTCTCCAGAGATGCTGCCTGTCCTCGCCGGGTTACTCCAGCTAATTGTGTCTATTTTAGATAAATTATTGATTTAGGGTGTCAGGGGTTATGGGGAGAAGGGAGGAGAATGCGATTACGAGGGAGAGATAGATCAGCCATGATTGAATGGCGGAGTAGACCTGATGGGCCGAATGGCCTAATTCTGCTCCTATCACTTATAAGAAAGATGGAGTATTTTCCTTCTGCGGGAAGTCCGTGGAATAAACACTGAAACAGCACCACCTAAAAACGACGCAACTTTGTCCAAGAATTATTCCAAGAATTTGAGATGTTCTAATCAGCTCAGAATTCAGAGTGGATATATGATATATAACATCAATTAACTGTTTACTGTAGTTTAGTTTAGTTTAGTTTAGAGATACAACTTTGGAACAGGCCCTTCGGCCCATCGTGTCCGTGCCGACCAGCAATCCCCGTACACTAACACCATCCTACACACACTGGGGGCAAATTACAAACGTTATCAGGCCAATTAACCTACAAACCTGCACGTCTTTGGAGTGTGGGAGGAAACCGGAGCACAGGGGGAAAACCCACACAGGTCACAGGGAGAATGTAAAACTCCGTAGAGACAGCACCCATAGTCAGGATCGAACCGGGTCTCTGGCGCTGTAAGGCAGCAACTCTACCGCTGCGCCACCGTGCCGCCCTCAGTTAACCTTGATAACTGTTAACCAATGCATAATATCATGGCGTCTTGCATTGGCAATTAAATACAAGATTTAAATGCTTTTCTCGAAAGTAGTATCTAACTATGGACTTTGATTTTTACACTTATGGGCCCGGTATTACTGATGATTAATTTGTTGTATTATTGATTATTTTATATTTATTCTGTGTTATTGCATTAATAGGTCTATAAAGCTGCAGCAAGTAAGAATTTTATTGTTCCATTGACGATACATATGATAATTAACACTCCTGACTCTTGATGTCCTTGATGTAATGTGAATATAGAACAAGTTTCAGGCTACTTTCAATGACTGGTAATGGACCATGATGATGAGAAATTGATGGAGTTAGTTTTGGTTTAGTTTAGTTTAGAGATACAGCACGGAAACAGACCCTTCAGCCCACCGAGTCCACGCCGGCCAGCGATCCCTGCACACTGACGCTATTTCTACACACACTAGGGACAATTTACAATTATATCATTAAAATTAACCTACAGACCTGCATGTATTTGGAGTGTGGGAGGCAACCAGAGATCCGGAGAAAACCCCAATGCTCCAAAATCTAAGCAGGAGAAGGTACAAACTCCGTACTGGCAGCACACGGATCGCTGGCGCTGTAAGGCAGCAACTCTACCGTGGCGCCACTGTACCGCCCGGAGTTTGTACATTCTCCCTGTGACCGCGTGGGCTTTCTCCGGGTGCTCCAGTCTCCTAATAGCTAAAATTAGCTAATAGGAAATAGCTAAAAAAAAAGTGAAGTTTGAACATTCAAGATCCCCGATCTGGTTAATTCAGGATTTACTTTTCAATCTGTGGACTCTTATTCGAAAACAAAAGTAATTGTCATTAATCATCGGGGATCTTGAATGTTCAACTAGCTCTGCAATAAACAACTTAATATCCCGGCTATCTTTTTATATTAAAGAAATAGTGATTGATGAGTCTAGAAGCCTGGCGTAATAATCCAGAGACTTGGTTCACATCACACACTGGTATTGAGAACTTCAACTCAGTATATTTTTATCAAAGTCTTGAGATGAAAACAATTAAATGAGAAGATGCAGCTGATTACTGAAAAAGGAACTTTGCTCCTCGGAGCCCAACCGTGCCAATGTAACTCCGCACAACAGGTCGACCGAGAAATTTGATTATAAAGCACTTCATCAAAATTAAATACAGTAACCCTCGTTATTGCTGACTTCTTTATAATGGATTTTGGTTGTAGCGGACTGTCTCTTTAAGAACATAGGCTGCTAGTTACACTGCAGAAGCTATGGAAATTGACAAGGCATTGAAATTGACAAGACATTGAAATTGACAAGGCATTTAAATTGACAAGAAATAATCGCTGCATTACTTAACTCTATTAAACAATGTAACAAACTTTGGTATTTGCAGTAACAAAAACACATTTTTAACTGTTACAAAGTACTTGGGAAAAGGTGGTTGGAGTGGATATAGCGGGCAACTGGCAACAACGGGCGCCTTTCCAGCCCTCCCCCCCTCTCCACATCTATGATCTGTTTTAACAAGGGTTTTCTGTATAACTCAATAGACTAAGTGGGACCCGTTGGGTCCCTGTCACACAGGCTTGGTCCCCCAACACAATATTCCACCACTCACCCATAGCCCCCAACTGCACAGGCGTGGCTCATTTCCCCTCATCCCTAGCACTCTCTCCCCCCCCCCTCCTCTTCACCATCCCTCTTGTTCCTGAGGGAAATTAATTGAAACAATCTCAATTCATTCCTAATGAGCATTGTCCCCATCAGAGAACATTGTCCCCATCAGATCGTCACTGTGTTGGCAATGTTTCTTCACGAAGGCCAAAGGGTGGAGGAAATGGAAGATATTACACATTGGTGAGCGGTGATTTAGGGGAACAGGCACTGTAGAGGAACGGAACAAACAAACTACATTGAATCCAGCAGTAGTTAGAAAGTGTTCTATCTTCCAGCACTAATGTGCATGGATTTAATTTTTAAGCATATAATCCTTAAAGGTAGCACTTCATTATACTGGAATATTTAAAAGATTATTCACTTAATTCAGTTAAAAGCTTTTCTCATTTAGTTTTCTTTCTGGTGTTCGTTCATCTCCAGACGGAAAGCTAATACCTTGCGCCTACCGTTTGCGACGGGCAATATTAGAATTTTCCCAACCTGATTTAATCTCCTGAGAGGAATGAGTAAGCAAAGTAGTGTGCAGTTCTGGACACACAGCTACAGAAAGGATGCCATTAAGTCAGAAAGGATGCAGAAGAGATTCAACAGGATGTTACGAGGGCTTGTGGGTTTGAGTTATAGAGAGAGGTTGGAAAGGATGGGGCTATTTTATTGAAGCATAGAAGACTGAGCATTGACTAATGAGTGCTTGTCCACATGGAGTTTGTACGTTCTCCCCGTTACCTGCATGGGGTTTCTCTGGGAAGCTCCAGTTTCCTTCCACACTCCAAAGACGCTCAGGTCTATAGGTTAATTTGGCTTCAGTATAAATTGTAAATTATTCTATATGAGTAGGATAGTGCTAGTGTATGGGAAAAACTGGTTGGCGTGAACTCAGTGGGCCGAAGGCCTGTTTCCGTGGTGTATCTCTGAACTGAATTAAATTAAACTAAATATTATGGCTATGGTTGAATGGCGAAGTAGTATAGATGGGCTGATTGGCCCAATTCTGCTCTTATCACATAACCTTATCACCTTATGGCTAATACACCAGCGGGATATTATCAGTAGTATTGATTTGGGAAATAATGTTGATTTGTACAATGATGAACTTTGCTGTTCATCATTAAAGTATCATGCGAAGAAGAAGACATTGGGATACCATTGCCATAGCCATTGGGGATAAAGCTTTGTGCGCAAGGATCAATTTCATCATGATGCCACTGTCCATTTGTTGTATTCTGCACTGGAGTAAATCTTTAATCCAGTCCACACTTAGTTCCAAGTGAAGGAAAGAACTGGTTTAAATCAACGGTAGATGCAAAATGCTGGAGTAACTCAGTGGGACAGACAGCATCTCTGGAGAGAAGGAATGGGTGACGTTTCGGGTCGAGACCCTTCTTCAGGATATCGACCTGAAACGTCACCCGTTGCTTCCCTCCAGAGATGCTGCTTGTCCCACTGAGTTACTCCAGCATTTTGTGTCTACCTTTGGTAACAAGTGAAAGTAAGAATTTCATCTGACATATGACAATAAAACACACATATCTCGTCTTGTCTTGAAGGTCCCTTTCCTGCTATAATTCTCATATCCAATGTATGTCCTGCCGGATAGAGTCATACAGCATGGAAACAGGCCCTTTAGCCCAACCTGCCCACACCGACCAACATGTCCCATCTGCACTAGTCCCACCTGCCTGGGTTTGGCCCATATCCCTCCAAATCTTTCCCATCCATATATACCTGTCTAATTGTTTCTTAAACATTGCAATTGTCCCTACCCCAACTACCTCCGCCTGCAGCTTGTTCCATTCACCCAACACCCTTTGTGTGAAAATACAATATAGATTGAAACTAGGTCTACGGAGGTCTGCCAGTCATTTATATTCACTGAGCTATCAAATGTCAAAACCCTCTTTGGACATTATGGCATGGTCCTAGCCAACGTACGTACAATGGGTCTGTTTGGAAATGACTCCAAGCCCAACATTCATGGCTCAATGAGAATCACCACTAATTCCTCTTTATGAATTGCAAGAATCATTTACTATACACTTTGAACTCTAAAAACGCAAATTTAAACGCAAAAAAAATAAGATGAGATTAACATTGGCAATAATGTAAATGCAGCAGTTTTAAACCAACTATACATTATACAGCATGATCAATTTACCATCTCAATGGCTCCATGTAAGCTGGTTGTACAATGTGCAACTAATTTGCCACCACGCAGCTTGTAGCCAGTTTGACCCGTAAAAGAAAATGTCAATGTAATGTTGAGAATGTGGATTCAAGATACTTAATATTATTTATAACATCAGATCTTGACAATTTTTTGTGTCATTAAAATTGTGAATTATTGTGCTCTTTAGCTGCAGAAACACAAATGGAGCCAGTTTCAGTTTTATGTTAAGGACTGAGTGAGATGCTTTTTGCTAACTCAATCATTACAAACTAGGGAAGATCAAAATCACTGGCGTTGGGTATCTTTACAATCCACTTTTGAATCTGAAGAGTATTTGTGAGTCGGAAGAAAGGTCCTGACCTGATACATTGCCTATCAATGATGTTTCCACTGGTGGGAGAGTCTCGCACCGGAGTTCACAGCCTCAGAATAAAAAGACGTACATTTAAAAAGATGAGGAGGAATTTCTTTAGTCAGAGGGTGGTAAATCTGTGGAATTCATTGCCACAGAAGGCTGTGGAAATTGTTGATGGGTATATTTAAGGCAGAGATAGATAGATTCTTGATTAGTACAGGTGTCAGAGGTTACGAGGAGAAGGCAGGAGAATGGGGTTGAGGGAAAAAGATAGATCGGCCATGATTGAAGTAGACTTGACGGGCCGAATGGCCTAATTCTTCTCCTATAACTATGAACCTATCCATGTTCTCCAGAGATGCTGCCTGACCTGCTAAATTACTCCAACACTCTGTGTCCTGTTTTTTGCAATCCACTTAATAGCCATTGACTCCACATCGCCGGTGTCAAACTTCTGAGTCTAAACCAGAGTGCTTCCAACTTTGGTAACATATCTGAAGCCAAGATAAATGATGATGCTTATTTCCACTGCTGTAATACTTCCCAACTGTATCCTTACAGCATTTCATCTGCTGCTGAAGCAGGTCATTCCAAACTCCAAACTCTGCTATTGCTCAGGACACCTGGCCAACTGAACATGTTCTACCTTTCCATAAATGTTCAGGTCATCTGTTCATGTCCTACTTTGCACAAATTCATCATAATGAAAGAAACATTTGGACAGGTGTATGGACAGGACAGGTTTAGAGGGATATGGGACAAACACAGGTAGGTGGGACTAGTGTAGATGGGACATGTTGGTTGATATGGGCATGTTAGATTAGATTAGATTAGATTAGATATGTTGGACCTCAGGGTCTGTTTCCACCCTGAATGACTGTTTAAGAAGGAACTGCAGATGCTGGAAAATCTAAGGTAGACAAAAATGCTGGAGGAACTCAGCGGGTGCAGCAGCATCTATGGAGCGAAGGAAATAGGCAACGTTTCGGGACGAAACGTTGCCTATTTCCTTCGCTCCATAGATGCTGCTGCACCCGCTGAGTTCCTCCAGCACTTTTGTCTACCTGCATGACCTCTAATCATTCCAGAACTCACCAATGTACATTGGCTATTTTTAAAGCATGCCTCAGCTTTAAATTCTCATTCTCAAATCAACTTTTTTCCTCCCTCTTCCCCCACCACACACTGAACTAACTATGCATACTTCTCGAAACTTGAATGCTTGGTATCAATGACCTTTTGTTTAAGAAAGAACTGCAGATGCTTGAAAAATCGAAGGTAGACCAAAATGCTCCAGCATCATTGACCTCGATCATTTGACAGCCAAAAGGCTGAGTTCCTGGATTCCCCCCATAAACCTACTCAGCTCTTTACTTCCCTTCCCTTCTTGCAGATACCATCTCTATGATCCCTTGTCTAATATATCCTTGTGCGGTTCAGTATCATAGTTTTCCCTTTGTACTCCTGTGAAGCAGCTTGGGATATTTTGGAATATTAAAGATGCAATATAAATACAAGTTATTATTATTGTTGGTGCTAATATTCCTGCAGGATCTGCTCTCCACTTGTAGAGCAGTGAATGGGTTGTGCCAGGCACCAGTCTGAGCTGCAATGAAGCATCCAACAAAGGAACAACCACAATTTATGGGAAAGGACTGGTAATTGCTTGCTATAAATTTTATAACTGATTCTATTCAGCCCCATTAGAAGAAAAAAAAGTGCAGCATTTTAATATATGGTTTTCAATTTGTATTGAGAATTTTATAATTTAAGACAAAAACAACAATCCATATTGTAGATTATTGGTTTTAGCTCAGACGTCTCGAATATGTAACATTTTTTGCAAGAGTACCTGTTATTGGGACATCTTTACTGCCCGTAAAATGTCAGCTAATTCACAAATGGTGCCTATGAGCAATTGTAGCATTTTTCTCCCCTCTCCAACTAATTTCCTGAGGTCTCTGTCAAATTATCTTTCCGAGGAGGTTTTCTAAGGTTGAATCAGACACAATATCCATTGGTATTTAAATATGTAAATTATTTTTTAAAGTAATTGCTTTCAAGTTTTAATGAGTTCATGAGCGCTCCCCTAATGCCGGCAAAGGCAAACAAGCTCCATGGAGATCCGATGAAGAACAAGGCATATAAAGTCAACAACGACCCATTCGACTAAATGTTCTCTGATTTGTTGCGTGATGCTGCATTTTCCGATTTAGTTACACCGTAACACGTTGACAATTCAAGACTCCAGTTCAAGATTTTTTTCTAATTCCTCATTTTGCTGTTTGCTGGGTTATGCTCATCTAATGATACATAAAGACATTGATGAATAACCACTGGGTATTATTGACAGCAAGACATGCAGCATTTCTGGAGAGAAGGAACGACCCGAAACGTCACCCGTTCCTTCTCTCCAGAGATGCTGCTTTTCTTGCTGAGTTATTCCAGCATGTTGTGTCCATCTTCGGTTTAAACCAGCATCTGCAGTTCCTTCCTACACAGGATACTGTAGACTTTGTGCAAGTGAGTGTTTGTAAATTGGCACAATGTTTTGGTTCTCCTTATTGTTTTTTTTATTTCGGTTGAGGCCAATCGATTAAAATTATAGATTTAGAAAAGCCATTGTCATTTCTTCTGCTTCTTGTGTCGCTACACTTTTCCAAGCCACTGCAAAACGCAGGCTCTGGCACATGGGTTGAAGACCTTGCGATCTTCTGGTTTGCAGGGCTCTGGGAGGAGGGGGCAGCTATGTAAGTGCTCCATAGTTTGGGTTGCCTCCTGCAGTCCATCATTCTTGTACCCCCATCTCTGCACGAGGGCTTTGCACCGTCCGACCCATGATCTGAGACGATTGAGGCAGAGCCAGGCTGTCATTTCTGCAGCACCGCTAAGACAAAATGACACCAACTGGGTTTTGGATCCAAGGGAAAATAATTTTGGGTTCCCACTGTTATACACTGACTCATTCTTACTGCAAAGCAATCTTTTTTAAGGTATAACTACCAACACGTCCAAGGTACAAAATAAAGAAAAAAAGTGCTGGAGTAACATAGCGGGTCATGCAGCATCTCTGGAGAACATGGATCAGTGACCTCATCCAATATGCCTGCTGAGTTCTACCTTTTACTTCACAGTTAGTTAATTGCAAAGAATAGCTTTTGTAGATAATTAGATTCTTGAATCCCATCTTTCAAGACCCAGAGTTACAAGGCACTAAATTGTCATTGTTTAATTAAATGTACTTCTTTGAAAAAACAAATAAACTAGTTGCTGGAAATTGGAAATCAAAACCCAGGATGCTGGAAATACTCGGCAGGTCAGGCAGCGTCTGTGGAGAGAGAATCATCGAATATTTCTGGCCAAAACACAAAGTGCTGGAGGAATTCTGCGGGTCAGTCAGCATCTGTGGAAGGATGTGACGGACAATATTTTAAGCCAGGACCCTTCTTCAGAAAAAGGTTCCCGATCCAAAACATTATCTATCCATTCCCTCTACAGATGTTACCTGATTTGTTGAGTTCCTCCAGCATTTTGTGTTTTGCTCAAGATACCAGCATCTGCAGCCTCTTTTGACTCTAATATTTCTGGTCTGTGACCCTTTAACAGTACGTTTTAGCAGAGGATGAAGGCCTGAAAAATCTACAGATGCTGCTTGGTCTGCTAAGCATTTATCTGAAGATAATTGCATGAAGATGGGGAATATCTAATGGAATAGGAAAAATCCACTCACCCTGGATTTCCAGAATAGATGAGAGTGTGATATATGCAGGAACATCAAAGTTATGTTGAAGGAAAGTCGTATTGCCGGAGCCAAAACACAAAGCGCCGGAAGGGCTCAGCAAGTCAGGCAGCATCTGTGGAGGGGAATGGATGGGTGACACTTTGGGTCAGGGCTCTTCATCAGATCTCCACCTCCTGTCAAAGGTTTGTTTTATTAATGTAACTCACTTTTTCACTGGCACCTTCTCCTTTTCCTCCTCCAAGATTGGTTTAGCTGCTATTCACCCCCCAGCATTAGTTGAGCAGTCAAGAGAGTGTCCTAGTGTCATATGTCCCAAATCCCGTAAAGCTGTCAAGGGTTATGGGGAAGGCAGGAGAGAAAGATGGGCCAAATGGCTTCAATTCTACTTCTATGGCATGAACTTATGGAACAATGAAATTCTTACTTGCAGCAGCAAACAGATATGTAAACATAGTACACAGTGAAGACCCTACCATAGTTACCCAACCAGATGCAACTAAATTTAAGGTAGCTCTTTCTTCCCAAAAACCCTTTCTGGCTCAAGTCCTCCCTCCACCACCTCCAGTTTAAATTCCATCTGGAATATTTTGGAGGACCAAGAACCAAATAATAAAAACGTTCAGTATATTGTGAAAAACAAATGATATAGGCGATAAACCTATGTTTTCATTGTAGTCCCATTGAATCATTGAATTAAATAATTGATTCATCTTTGAATCATTGACTTTTATTATATTACAGCAGAAAGCAACGGGACACAAACCTCTCCGGTAATGGGTGGGAAGGAACTGCAGATGCTGGTTTATACCGAAGATAGACACACAATGCTGGAGAAACTCAGCGGGACTGGCAGTATCTCTGGAGGGAAGGAACGGGTGACGTTTGGGGTCGAGACCTTTCTTCAGACCTTTCTCAGAGTCCTTCTATCCACAGATGCTGCCTGTCCCGCTGAGTTGCTCCAGCATTGTGTGTCTGGCTTCTTCATTAATGGGTTGAGTTCACGTCCGTTTGTTTGAAGAAATTGGCTCCCTGCGATTCGATTAATTGCCCTTGCAGTTCCATGCATTGCGAGCAAGCCTTCGGTTGCAGAACCGACAGCTTCTTAAACAAAGTACTTTCAAGGAACGGTAAATAAAAATGGTGTAAGGAAGAACTGCAGATGCCGGTTTGAAACCGAAGATAAACACAATGCTGGAGTAACTCAGCGGGTCAGACAGCATCCCTGGAGAGAAGGAATGGGTGACGTTTCGGGTCGAGACCCTTCTTAAGCAGTCTGAAACGTCGCCTATTCCTTCTCTCCGGTTTGTCCCGCTGAGTTACTCCAGCTTTTCGTGTCTATCTTCGTAAATAAAGATGGTCTCGGAGCGGGATGGATTGGCCGCAGAGCCCAATGCCGGAGGTCCCACCTGCCGGAGGTGATTCCCGGTATGAGCTTGTGTGTTGGCGGCCCATTCCACCGGGTCTGTTGCATGGGAACCGGCGCTTTAACGGGGAGTGTATCCGCGAACCAAGGAATTGCATTCAATATAAAGAGCCCTTGACGAGGTAAACAATGGTGCTGGTTCAAACTGAGGATAACGAGGTGATGTTTTAAGGTGAAGCGTTTAACTCGTTGATGATATCTGCATCTCGTCTCTCCCGGCGAAAGTGGAAGCGGTTCACCTTTCACAAGGCACGCTTTAAATTGTGAAGGTCCGTTGTTCAGACGTTGTGAAAATGAGGGAGAGAGGGAGGGGGTCTGGCCGCGGGGAGAGAGCGGTGCCGAGAGGGGAAGGGTTGGAGAAGGGGGGTTTGGGGCGAGCGTGGTCCAATGTTGCTGCTGCTGCTGCTGCTGCTACCGGGGTCCAGATCGTGTGGAGACCGGGCCCGGGGCAACGCCGGGCGGGCAGAGGCGGCAGGGGGGGGGGGGGGGGGGGGGGTGGGGGGCAAGAGCTCTAGTGATAAGACTCCCGAAGCCAACTAAACACGAGTGGGAAGATAGCGCGGACACCCCCTCCTCTCTCAGGCCGAGCACCGCCCGAAGTGTGAATTAGTGAATAGTACCTGCTACAGAGGACAGGGCTACTGGGACCGGACCGGACCGGCAAAGCAGTGGAGGCGAGGTGGAGTCTATCACCGCCCAGAGAGGGGCTGTGGGGAAGGGATGATGGGATGTGAATCAGCTGCCCCTCAGCCAGGCCCGGACACTGACCAGCCGGCCCCTCGTTGGGGAAACGGGTCCATTGGAAAGTCTAATCCTTGGGGAAGTCCACCCATGCCAATCTGAGGAAAGCAGAACCATTGGAAGTTCGAGGCCATTTGGAAAGTCCACCCAGGGTGTCCGCTCGGGGAGGTGCAGACACCATTTGGTTGTCGGTCTCATTGGGTCATCCAGACATTGGGAAGTCCACCCATACCACTCGCGCCCCTCGCTGAGCGAAGCAGATCCGTTGGAAGATCGGACGGATAGGAAAGTGAGGCGAATTAAAAGGTCAGGTCCATTGGGATATAACATTGATGCCAACCGTGCATCTCGCTGGAGGAAGCAAGCCCATTGGGTCTGGGGCTATTGGAAGCACAGGTCCATTGGGTGGTCGTGGTCGGATTCTTTGGGATGTCCAGCCATTGGGATGTCCACCCATAGTAATGCCCTTCACTGGGGTGGGGACACACATCCTTACTGGCCTTGGCCATGAGCCACCACTGACCTGCCGACCCCTCGCTGGGGTGGGAAGCGGACTCATTGGGAGGTCCATCACCCATGGGCGGGTCCACCACCCATGGGCGGGTCCATCACCATGGGCGGGTCCATCACCCATGGGCGGGTCCATCACCCATGGGCGGGTCCATCACCCATGGGCGGGTCCATCACCCATGGGCGGGTCCATCACCCATGGGCGGGTCCATCACCCATGGGCGGGTCCATCACCCATGGGCGGGTCCATCACCATGGGGAGGTCCATCACCCATGGGCGGGTCCATCACCCATGGGCGGGTCCATCACCCATGGGCGGGTCCATCACCATGGGGAGGTCCATCACCCATGGGCGGGGTCCATCACCCATGGGCGGGTCCATCACCCATGGGCGGGTCCATCACCCATGGGCGGGTCCATCACCCATGGGCGGGTCCACCACCCATGGGCGGGTCCATCACCCATGGGCGGTCCATCACCCATGGGGAGGTCCATCACCCATGGGCGGGTCCATCACCCATGGGCGGGTCCATCACCCATGGGCGGGTCCATCACCATGGGGAGGTCCATCACCCATGGGCGGGTCCATCACCATGGGGAGGTCCACCAACCATGGGCGGGTCCACCACCCATGGAGAGGTCCACCACCCATGGGAAGGTCCATCACCCATGGGCAGGTCCACCACCCATGGGCGGGTCCATCACCCATGGGCAGGTCCATCACCCATGGGCGGGTCCACCACCCATGGAGAGGTCCACCACCCATGGGCAGGTCCATCACCCATGGGCAGGTCCATCAACCATGGGCAGGTCCATCACCCATGGGCAGGTCCATCACCCATGGGGAGGTCCATCACCCATGGGCAGGTCCATCACCATGGGGAGGTCCACCACCCATGGGCAGGTCCACCACCCATGGGGAGGTCCATCACCCATGGGCGGGTCCATCAGCATGGGGAGGTCCACCACCCATGGGGAGGTCCATCACCCATGGGCGGGTCCATCAGCATGGGGAGGTCCACCACCCATGGGGAGGTCCACCACCCATGGGGAGGTCCACCACCCATGGGCGGGTCCACCACCATGGGGAGGTCCACCACCCATGGGCGGGTCCATCAGCATGGGGAGGTCCACCACCCATGGGGAGGTCCATCACCCATGGGCGGGTCCATCAGCATGGGGAGGTCCACCACCCATGGGGAGGTCCACCACCCATGGGGAGGTCCACCACCCATGGGCGGGTCCACCACCATGGGGAGGTCCACCACCCATGGGGAGGTCCACCACCCATGGGGAGGTCCACCACCCATGGGCGGGTCCATCACCCATGGGCGGGTCCATCAGCATGGGGAGGTCCATCACCCATGGGCAGGTCCACCACCCATGGGGAGGTCCACCACCCATGGGGAGGTCCACCACCCATGGGCAGGTCCACCACCCATGGGGAGGTCCATCACCATGGGGGGGGTCCATCACCCATGGGCAGGTCCACCACCATGGGGGGGGGTCCATCACCCATGGGCAGGTCCATCACCCATGGGCAGGTCCACCACACATGGCCGTGTTGGCGGGAAACACTGGCTACCAGGAGCCACGACCAATCGGTGGTGTGTATTGGCGCAGGTCCCGCCTCCCACCGCCTCCCATTGGGCGTGTGGGCTGTCGGTCAGAGGGGCGGGGCGGGGCTGTGGCCGCGGAGCCGGAGACTGGGAGACTCAGAGACACGGACCGAGGGATAGACAGACAGACGGATGGACGGATGGACGGCGCCCGCCCGCCCGCCTGCCCGCTCGCCGCCGCGCCCGCCCGTAAGTCCCTTCCTCTCTCCCTCCATCCACTGACATTTCATGCTGGCGGCTGCTGTGCTGAGCGGCGGGTCGCATGTACCAGCTGGCAGGGCAGCGCGGACTTTGCCTGAAGTTTGATCCACCCGCTGTCTGTGTGAGTGTGTCTGGCTGTGTGTGTGTGTGTATGAGTGTGTCTGTGGGTGTATTTGTGTGTCTGTGTGAGTGTGTGTGGCTCTGTGTATGATTGGCTGTGTGTATAATTGTGTGAGTGTGTGTCTGTGTGTGTCTGTGGGTGTATGTGTGTGTCTGTGTGTGTCTGTGGGTGTATGTGTGTATGATTGTCTGTGTGAGTGTGCGTGACTGTGTGTATGATTGTGTGTATAATTGTGTGTGAGTGTGTGTCTGTGTGTGTGTGTCTGAGGGAGTGTGTGTGTGTGTCTGTGGCTGTGTGCGTATATCTGTGGGTGTGTGTGAGAGTATTTATCTGTGTGAGTCGGGTGTGTGAGTGTATGTGTCTCAGGGTATGTGTCGGTGCGAATGTGTGAGGGTGAGAGAGAGAGAGAGAGAGAGTTGCCACCGCTCTCGATGCTTCACCCCGCGTTCCCTCAACCCCAAACCTCACTGACTGTCATGTGTGTACGCGAGAGAAACCTTCACTCCTCTAATTTATCTTGTGGCAATGTCAGTAGATAGTTTGCCTGCAATGTGCAGGAGGAGCGTCTCTATGGTGGTCCCTGTGTTTGGCGGCGAGTCTCGGGTATCATGTCCCGATTCTGGGTACCGAGATTCCGGGCAGCGAGCCCCAGGACACCGGGCACTTCCCCACCCCACAACCTCCCCCCGCCCGCTTGGTCGGTGCAGAGTTCAGCCACATTTCACAAAATCAACCCCGCGCCTGCTTCCACCAGCTACGATGCACACTCACGCCGCGATATTTATACTGCTTTAATGTATATATATATATATATATATATGTATATACATATACATTGTATTGTTCTTATTAATGAAATCGGCTCAAAGGGGAAAGAAAGAATAACAGGAGGAAATGCTTCTCCGCCCAGCACTCCCTCCCTCCCTCCCCACTTTAAACGCCAATAATATCGGCAGACTTTCCCCCGGAGTGCTGCGCTCCGTGCACTTTGCTGTGCATTGATTGAAACACTTTATTGAAACCAAGCAGCGTTGCTTTTTACTGGAGCTATGATGGAATAAGGCGATGGCAAAGCGAATCGGCACCTGCCCGATGTCTCGAGGGTAACCCTGTTGCTATCTGTAAATGTGCGGTTTTTAGAGAAATCTTCTCTAACCATTTGTCTTTTTTGCCCTTTATATATATATATATTTTTTTTTTAAAGCTCGCCCCATGAATGTGCCTGTGCTAGTATCTCAGCCCAGAGGTGTCTTTGAGTGACCGGTATAAATCACTCCGGGCTTTTCGGTGTAGCCAACATAGCCCATTTTGAAATGCGCATTAACATTCTGACAGGTGCTATTACGGTTTCGGAATACTCTGACTTATTGCTGTTGCATCCGAGTGCTCGTCATTATATATTTCCACCTTTCTCTAGCCTTTAATTTAACTTGTGTCGCCTTCCATCCCACATCTTGTTAAACAATTGACATTATTACTCGGGTTGTTTGCAGGGATTGGGAATTGCCAGTTTATGCACTAAAGATGCTACTTCTTGCTGTTGATAGTGATGTTTTGCTTGAAGCGTTGGATACACGTTTTAACTGTATTTGCACAGTTGTGTTGTGCACAGCCGGAATTAAGTCTCGAAATATTTTATCTCAGTAGACAGCCGACCTGTATTGAATAGTGGGAGAGCTTCCCTCTTTCATTCAACTATCTCTTTTGTTCACTGTAAATACAAAAACGAGAAATGTTCTGTAATCATAGTACGTAATAGGTGAGACAAAGCCTTTTGACACTTTAAATTTAGGGGCATGATTCAAAATTAGAGTCATATTCTATATTGGAAATTGGCAGTGGTAAATCATAGAAATGGTTTATTTGTAGCTAAAACTGCACAGTATGTTTGTACACCACATGTTGTTTGTGCCATCCTCTTTATTAAATAGTATTTGCCACACCTCCTCTGAAAGCTACGTATAAATAAGTTACTACTGTTACTGCACAATTCCAATGAAAGATGCTTTCATCATTTAGGGCTCATCATTTAGAGTTGTTTCCTCCAGATTATAGATCTCCAACAGAATTTTCACAAGAATATTTAATGCACTTTTAAATATTTAACTTGCAAAGCTCAAAATATTACTGGTGTTTTTCCCCCCGCTGATTTGTGATAGATTTTGTTGGATTTTTCTTTCGTAGAGCGCAGAGTGTTTTTGTGATGATTAATGATCTTGCGATGTGCATTTTTATCAGTTTCATTTCTGTTCACTTATGAGTCAATGTAGTTTACGTAGGAGGTACATACACATGTCCAAGGTTTGTCAGGAGGCTGCTAAATATTGCTGTTGCATCAAGGGGAAACTAGGGCATGACTTGAATGTGTGATCCAATGCCAGAGATTGTATTTCTCTCCAGCCTCAAGCAAACGCTAATTGATTATTGTAATCAAAGATTATCAAGTGTCGCTGCATGTTGTTGTAATATTATAACAAACCTCAGAAGTTCATTCAAGCAGTCCAAGCCTTGCTGCCTGTTTTTGTGATGTTATTCCTTAAAATAGAGTATTAGTAATTGGTAGTTTGATAGCAATAACCTTCCATTTTCAATAATCCAGATACAGACACAAAAGATTTGAAATTAAAATCTAATATTTGGAGAAATTCTGCTTGGGGTTTAGAAATTCAGCTCATAATCGCATCCTGTAGTTCTAGAACATCCGACATTGTATTATCAGACTCTAGAAATTAGATGTAGAAACAAAGAACATTTGATATACAAAAGGACACAAAGTGCTGGAGTAACTCAACAGGTCAGGCAGCATCTCTGGAGAACATGGATAGGTGATGTGACGTTTTGGGTCGATACCCTTCTTCAGACCTGAAACGAAACATCATCTATCCATGTTCTCCAGAGATGCTGCCTGACCTTCTGAGTTACTCCTGCATTTTATGTCTTTTGAATAGAAATTGGATAGTAGGTAACTGTTGTGCTGCTGCAAGTAAGAATTTTATTGTTCTGCCTGGGACATATGACTGGTGAAAATATATCTTTTTTTACAGTAACATTATAAGTTGATAAAGGTTAAACACTCAAGAGTGTAAATATCCTGCACAGTTAGCAAAGTATCCAGACTAAGCCTCAGAGATGAAACTTCCAATAGGTAATGTGATGCATTTGGGAGCAGTTCAAATGAATCCCAGTTGCTTCCATTTAGAATATGTGAATGGTGTCTTATTGGGATTATTGGTGCATGCATTGTACAACTGCTGGATCTTAGGAATGATGGCCAGGAGAAATGAGCTGGAATTACATACAACTCCTTGATTAGGAGACGTTAATAATAAGGTTGTTCAAGTTTGTTGTTTTGCAGAAAGTGTTTTGTACAGTTCAGTACCACATTTCTGGGCATTTGACTTTATTGTAATACAATAGTATTTGAGTGAACATAATCACAGTGTGATATTGCTTTCAGTATTCCTAGCTATTAATTCTCTGTGTGACTCCTTGGACTTTTGGTAATCTCTTTGCCTTTGCTGATAGTCCATCATCTAACAGTGTCTTCCTGTTACTCACTGTGCCTTCATCTCTTGCCCACACTTGGCTTTCCAGTTTCACTTCATGTGAAGTTGTGATCGTGCAGCATGACTCATCCAAGGAACTATCTGGCCCCTGTCTTTCCTAGTTTTCAGACATTCTTGCGTTCATTGACTCTTCTGACCTTCCAAGATGCCCTTCCAACATTTGCAAAGTTGCCTCTTTGAAGCTTTGTTCTAGATCCTTCATTTTGTTCAGAAGAATTCTTTGCATTTTCCACAGATCCTGAGCCTGTACAAGAGGCCTGAGTGATGGATCCATTTATGAAGAGGCTCTTCAGATACTTCTCAATAGGAGAAAAAGAATATTGACCTCCAGATCATTCCTTGTCTTAAAGAAGCTTCAACATCTGCGTATCCCTGTGTGATAAAGCCTTTCTTGTCTTTCTCTCATCAATATTACTGTGGCTACTGGAACTCTGAAGCTTCCAACCAAGTTGTAAATAAGCCATTGTAGACGGGGTGGGAGGGATGTTGCATTATTGCTACTTGTCTATTCTCACTCAGAGAAGCAGTCAGCAACTCTTGGCCACATTATACCTTATTTGATAAAGGCCACATTTGTCTTACAAATCAGCATCTTCTGAAAAAGGAATTTATAAAAATCTTACTTTGTGTCTTTAGTGTTGGTGCCTTTGATTAAATACCCCACCCCCATCTCCCTGGTTATTGCTGGTGCCTCTGGTCTAAGTGGATGAGAAAAATGTGGAAGTGGAAACATGGGAAAAACATTTTCACACACAGAGAGTGGTGAATCTCTGGAACTCTCTGCCACAGAAGGTAGTTGAGGCCAGTTCATTGGCTATATTTAAGAGGGAGTTAGATGTGGCCCTTGTGGCTAAAGGGATCAGGGGGTATGGAGAGAAGGCAGGTACAGGATACTGAGTTGGATGATCAGCCATGATCATATTGAATGGCGGTGCAGGCTCGAAGGGCCGAATGGCCTACTCCTGCACCTATTTTCTATGTTTCTAAGTGGGACCATCAGATACTTGCAAGTACCTCCTTCTCCTTCCCGCGCGTAAACCTACATTCCAGGGCGTTGCGATGTGATCAGAAAGGAACAATAGCCACAACAGATGCTCTGTGTAATGAGGATATTAAGAATGGGGAGAGAATAATGTCAGAAGTCTTTTTTTGAGAACAGCTGGAGTGAATCCGTCAGCAGACAATAGCCGAGCCTCAAACAAGATGATGATAAGCTACGTGATGGAAGACAGCCTCTGATGTCAATGGGGAAAGTGATTTGTGATCAGTGAAAGTAACAATGTGGATGGCAGGCAGCAGCCATTATTGTTTCTTTAAAAAGACCAAGGATAGAAAGTAAAGTGTATTCCTACCTTTGTTTCCAAGTGTGTAATGAAGGCAAAGAGAGGAGCGTGACAGCGTTTATGTGGAAATGGAAGTGATTAGGACAGCAAATGCATTAAACAAAGCAGCACAAAGCACAGTGAGGGCGTGGGAAGGAGACAAAAGCAGGATGTGGACCAGAGAGGGTGGAGGGAAGAGTGAGCCTGTGGGGATACATTGATTTAATGACTTCCTGCCATGGCGAAAACAGATTAAAACTCAAATCCCTGAAAGGGAGCTGATCTACATAGCAGCAGAAGCATGCACAGGGAGTTGAGGGCCACTGATATTTGCCTGCCTTATACTGGGGCGAGGATTGAAAAAACTACCCCTCAACTCCTCAAACTCCTGACACGCTGGGACAATGTCCAGCTACTTATTGGTGGGACGCTGATCAAGAACCACCCAACCAGAGCCATCCGATATAGAGACAAGGAACTGCAGATGCTGGTTTACAAAAAAATGACACAGAGTGCTGGAGTAACTCAGCGGGTCAGGCAGCACCCGTGGAGAACATGGATAGGTGACATGTCGGGTCAGGACCTTTCTGTCAGACTAACTGAAAGGTCTGACCCTATCCAAGTTCTCCAGGGATGCTGCCTGACCTGTTGAGTTACTCCAGCACTTTGTGTCCTTTTTTGTAAACCAGCATCTGCAGTTCTTTGCTCCCACGTTTAATCTAAAGTTGATTGACTATAGGAGGACACAAAGAACTGCAGATGCTGGCTCATGCCAAAGATAGACACAAAGTGCTGGAGTAACTCGGTGGATCTGAAAAAGGGTCCCGGCCTGAAACGTCACCTATCCTTTATTCTGAAGAAGGGTCCTGCCCTTTCACCAATCCATGTCCTTCAGAGATGCTGCCTGACCCGCTGAGTTACTCCAGCACTTTTTGTGATCATCAGATGTAGTCCTGATTACAGACCTTTGACCTTTTCTCTGTAACTCTAACTCCACAATCCTAAAAACTATATGATGAAGGGAGACACAATGCTGGAGTAACTCAGCGGGACCAGCTGCATCTCTGGAGAGAAGGAATGGGTGATGTTTCGGGTCAAGACCCTTCTTTAGACTAAAAACGATATTCTCTCTAATATATTTCGCTTTGCATGACCTTTTGTACTTGTGCATGGCTTGGTCGCACCCATCTTCAGTATGACTTGACTGGATGGCATGCAAACAAAAGCATTTCACTGTGTCTCGGAGCAAATGATAATAATTTACCAACACTAACCTGGGAAACTATATCGCCACCAGACCTGATAAGTCTCTGCCTGACCGTGAAGTAAATGAGAATCCCACGGCACCATTTAGGGTCTTGGATTCGTCTAAAGTTGTGGCTTTAATTTTAAACAATCGATATGGACAAGTATGTGTCTTTACTTTAGACTTTAGAGATACACTGCGGAAACAGGTGCAATGGCCCGTCTCGCTAAGGACAACTTACAACCGTCTCGCTAAGGACAAAGGGAATGGAGGGTTATGGTATGAGTGCAGGCAGGTGGGACTAAGGGAAAAAAAAAATTTGTTCGGCACGGACTTGTAGGGCCGAGATGGCCTGTTTCCGTGCTGTAATTGTTATATGGTTATATGGTTAACTTACAATTTTTGCAAGGCAATTAACCTACAAATGAAGAACAAAGTCGGAAGGAGGGACTAGACCTGAAACATCACCCATTCCTTCTCTCCAGAGAGGATGCCTGTCCCGCTGGGTTACTCCAGCATTTTGTGTCAACCTACAAACCAGTGTGGGAGGAAACTGGAGCTCCCTGAGAAAGCCCACGTGGTCCCAGGGAGAATGTGCAACCTCTGCACAGACAGACGGATAGACAGCACCCATAGTCAGTAGCGAACCCGGGTCTCTGGCGGTGTAAGCAGCAACTACCCCTGTGCCAACACGCTGCCCTTATGCCAATGTCCCAGTTCAGGTTTGTGAGTTCTTCCAGCAAGGATGTGACCCTGACCCATCCCCCTTAAATGAACAAAGTTAAGTTTTGTTTAACCTACCTTCTTTCTCCAGAGGGTGGCATGGTGATGAAGTGGTAGAGTTGCTGCCTTACAGTGCCAGAGACCCAGGTTCAATCCTGACTTGTCCGTACGAAGTTTGTACATTTTCCCCGTGACCTGCGTGGGTTTTCTCCGGGTGCTCCGGTTTCCTCCCAAACTCCAAAGACGTACAGGTTTGTAGGCTATTGGGCTTGGTATAATGTAAATTGCCCCTAATGTGTGAAGGGTAGGATAGTGTTAGTGTGCAGGGATCGCTGGTCTGCGCGGACCTGGTGGGCCGAATGGTCTGTTTCCTCGCTGTATCTCTAAACTAAACTAAAAACAAAAGAGAGCACCTTTACTTAAAAATGTATGTGATACTTGAGTTCATCCCTAGAAACGTAATTGTATATTTATGGAGCTGTTCTGCTGCTCGCAACTATTCTGAACATAGCACCCGATTGGTAGATCACCTATTGGTAGAAGCCTTGAGGAAGCTATCTGCAATAGTGATTAAAAATGTGCAGTGGTTCAACAGGAGCCATTTTTCCAAGGTTAGGATTACTGCACGCTGTTGGAACAGTCGGAATGTTTTTGCCCTCGAGCTGACAGATGCTTTGAGTATCCAGTGCTGGTGCTGGGACTTGAATCTGGGCACGTTATCGTTACCTCATCTTGTCATTGCTCACTTTAATGAGCACAGGAATGAATTACAGGGCCTCTGAACGTCATCCATGGATGTGAGCATCTGGGGAAGGCAGCCTGGGAATCCGAATGGCAGTCTGAAGAAGGGTCTCGACCCGAAACGTCACCCATTCCTTCCACCCTGAGATGCTGCCTGTCCCGCTGAGTTACTCCAGCATTTTGTGTGCACCGTTTGCAGCCTGGGAATTGGTGGCCTTGCAGGTATTTAAACTTGCAGCCATTGATGTGTGAAGTGACTGTGCTGCTACCCTGCCACTGAGCCAGCCTGAGCTAGTCTTATGTTGCAATAGCCTTCAGCTTAGTGACTGATGTAAAGAAGAAAGTGCAAGAGCTCTGAGATGGGTAGATGCAGCAAGGTCACGAGCCGCCAAATGAGGGCACCAGACACTGTGTATCTTTTGCAAGTGCATTCACACCGAGCCAGAACTCCCATTTTATTTCACGATATGTTGGAGCTTTAGTAAAGTATATTCTCTGTTTTAAAACTGAGCGGATAATACAGTATAAATTTGAGGTGGATCGGAGCAGTTCTGCTTGGGAATGACTAACAACACAACCTATACTTACTAATATTTATTAAATTTAGTTCCTGCTTGTTAATTATTTTGTGCATTGTACCTCCTCATACCCCCAGTATCCCTCTTCCCCTGACTCTCAGTCTGAAGAAGGGTCTCGACCCGATACGCCACCTATTTCTTTCCTCCAGAGATGCTGCCTGTCCCGCTGACTACTCCAGCATTTTATGTCAGCCTATGCTGCCTGACCCGCTGAGTTACTCCAGCGTTTTGTGTCGACCTGCTGATAATTGATCTTATCCCTTTGTGTGCGTTTCCTGACCCTTTGTCACCCTTTTGCGGGACAGTTTTATCATACTTAATCGCAAGGTCACTAAAACGGGCTTCTCTTTAGTAATTTAAAATGGGGGTCTGTACACCCGCACATTGCAAAGATTATTTCCTTTGCTAATTTCTGAAATGATATGCAAATGAAATGAAATTATCTGCCACTCGCCTGCATTCATTCCCACTTGTGCCAGAGGTATGTGGTCTCATTGCCTAGCAGCAGTTCTGGGTACACAAAAAATGTTAATGTGGATTGTGAAGCTAACTAAAGCGGGGGTGGGATCGAACCTATTTTCCCCTCTGGGATTTGTATATTTATAATTGCCTCTTTTCATGATCTGCTTATGTTGTGGAACAACTTTTTTTTAGCTATTGGCTTTGTGCAGGGATCCCAGCCTGGGACTGAATTGCTGCAGTTTGAATATAAAGAATGTGAAATTCATGCATATTGATCGACTCCCACAACTGGTTTAGATGCTTCTACTTTGTAAACGTATGATCTAGCTGCTGCGGTAGAAGCACAAACTGTATCGTATGCACCCGTGCTAAAAACCATTTGCATGAATAATTTACATAAATGAAATTTGAAATCTAAACGAGATCATTTAATGTGGATTATGAAACTTCACTGAATATATATATATTCCCCCTCTCCGCAGCTGCAATGGCCGGGTTATAAGTCAGTTACTGAAACATCAAGGTTTGGAGTAGCAAAGGAGGAGAGTATCTTGACTCTTGACAGATAGGCACAAAGTGCTGGAGCAACTTAGTGGGTCAGGCAGCATCTCTGGAGAAAGGGGATTGGTGACGTTTTTGGGTCAGAACCCTTCTTCAGACTGAAAGTTGATGGTGATATGGGGGGGGAGGGGGAGGGGAAGGGGAAGGGAAGGGAACTAGAGGCAGGAAATAGAAAGGCTTTGGACAACCCAGAATCAATATATGCTTTTGGGATTTCAGGCCACAAATGTAGGCCTCTGATAATAAAAGCATGCCTCTGACTGAATATTTTAATCAGTTTCTCTGACTCAGTGGAGTTAATGAAGCACTAACAGATGTGATGAGTTCTCAAGTCATTCAGGAGGGTGGGTGGAAGGGAGAGAGGTGCAACACTGGATGGCTTGGTGGGCTTAATTGTGGATAAAATCTTAAGGCCAGAGGAGATGTTTCCCAAAAAAGCAAACTGCTGGATGAACCCTGAACACAAGAGGATATACACGGTGAATGGTGGAGGCCCAGGCAGCCCTGAGGAACAGGGGCACCATTCATGACTTGATGAAGCACAGGTGGATGAGGTGGTCAAGAAGGCATTAGATTGCCTGCCTTCATTACAGGAATAGCTTGGTTAGGCAATTGATTGACTGGAATGATTGAAAGATACAGCATCAAATAAAGCCCTTTGGTCCACTGAATCCACGCTGATCATCATACACACTTGTTCTATGTTATCCCACTTTTACACCCATTTTCTAGACACCAGGGGCAATTTACAGAGGCCATTTAACCATTTAACATTTAGTGCAAGGTAAAGCCAGCAAAGTTGGATCAAGGATAATCCGAGGGTCCCCAAAGAGGTAGATGATAGTTCAGTACTGCTCTCTGGTTGCAGTAGGTTGGTTCAGTTTCCAGAGCAAACTCTGAACTAACTTTCTGGAACAGCTTGTTTCCCACTGTTATCAGATTACTGTACAGTTCTCTCATAAGCCAGGGTATAGTCCTGATCTTCCCATCTTCCTCATTGTAGACCTGGTGTACTTATGTATGGTTTGGTTGAGAACATACAACATAGAACCGTATAGCACATGAACAGGCCCTTCGGCTCACAATGTCTGTGCCGAACATGTTGCCGACCATTGCTTATCTACCTGCGCATACTCTGCCCATATCCCTCCATTCTCTGCGTATCCATATGCCTATCCAGAAGCCTCTTAAATGCCGCTATCATATCTGCCCCCATTAACCAACATTGGCAGCACATTCCAGGCACTCGCCACCTGCTGTGTGAAATAAAAGTTGCCCCGCACATCTCCATTCAACTTTGACCCTCTCACCTTGAATCTATGACCTTTAGCATTTGATGTTTTCATGCTTCTGACTGTCAACTCTATTTATGTTATATACTTCCACTGAGTCTCCCCACACCCTCTGGCGTTCCAGAGAAAACAATCCAAGTTTGTCCAACCCCTCCCTGTAGCTAATTCCCCCTCATCCAGGCAACATTCCGGTGAACCTCTTCACCTTTTCCAAAGCATCCACATCCTTCCTGTAATGGGACGGCCAGAACTACATCCAATATTCTAAATGTGGCCTAAAAAACTGCATCATGATATCCCGACTCTTATACACAATGCCCCAAACTGCAAAGGCAAGCTTGCCATATGCCTCATGTATAGTTTGATTTGATTTGACTGGGTAGCACACAAACAAAAGCTTTTTGGTGTACCTGACAAGAATATTGCAATACCAATACTGGCTTATAATGATGAAGAATTACTTTTGTTTTATCATATGGTACTATCTACCTAATTGGTCACGCTTGGACTATTTTTGATCGGACTACATTGGCTTTATCTTGCATTAAATGCTATTCCCTTATCATGTATCTGCACACTGTGAATGGCTCAATTGTAATCATGTATTGCCTTTCCGCTGACAGGTTAGCATGCAACAAAAGCTTTTCACTGTACCTCGGTACGTGACAATAAATTAAATGGAACAGAGTGCACTGTTGAAGAACTGGGTCTTCCGCGAGAGTGAGAATGTAGATTTGGTTTACTTGCCTTATTTTTGAGATTTTGTATATCCTGTTCTTGATCCCTACATAATTCACCCAGGGAGTTGTGAATCTGTGGAATTCTCTGCCACAGAAGGCAGCGGAGGCCAATTCACTGGATGTTTTCAAGAGAGAGTAAGATATAGCTCTTTGGGCTAACGGAATCAAGGGATATGGGGAGAAAGCAGGAACGGGGTACTGATTTTGGATGATCAGGCATGATCATATTGAATGGTGGTGCTGGTTCGAAGGGCTAAATGGCCTATAACCATATAACCATATAACAATTACAGCACGGAAACAGGCCATCTCGGCCCTACAAGTCCGTGCCGAACAACTTTTTTCCCTTAGTCCCACCTGCCTGCACTCATACCATAACCCTCCATTCCCTTCTCATCCATATGCCTACTCCTGCACCTATTTTCTATGTTTCTATAATTCATCATTGGAACTTCTTCCAATTCAGAACTAACAATGCAGCCCAATTCAATGATAAGATTTGCCACGGCTTTTGTTGATTGAGTTGGCAAAGTTGTGCCGTGGTGCTGTACCATTTCAGATCAAATGAATGGCAGATGATTGAAGCACAGCTAATCTGCACTGGGAAAAACAAATTAGACTATTCCTGCAAGTAAAAGCTTTTGTGTTTGAGTTTGTGGCCCATTTTGAATGAGCTGATTTCTGCCCCAGATAATTTGGGGTGCTACACTTCAAGTCTTATAGACGATATTTCTCTCTCACGCCTGCAGTTGTGCGGTCCCTACTGGAAAGGATGTATAGCCATGAGACCAAAGCAAGAGAAGACTGCCTTGTATATTTCTTTATCACCATCTGCTTTGATCTGTCATTTACACACCTTAAGGGCCTGTCCCACTTACGTGATTTTTTTCGGCGACTTCCCGGCATCCATCATAGTCACAGCAGGTCGCCAAAAATGTTCAAAATGTTGGAAATCCAGCGGCGACCTGAAAAAGGTACGACTCTTTGTCCGACTACTTACGACCAAACAGGCGTCACCCCGTGACATGTCGCCCATTCCTTCTCTCCAGAGATGCTGCCTGCCCTGCTGAGTTACTCCAGCGTTGTGTGTGTATCTTCAGTGTAAACCAGCATCTACAGTTCCTTCCTACTCAATTGAGATGCTCTTGCACTGTCAAGAAGTGTTTGAAGCTCGCGTGTGATTAATGGTCACTAAATGAGATTCTGGAGGCCGGTTCAGGCAAGTTGAAGTGTTCCATTAAGCCAGCATCCTTGGGAATGGAGCATAGGACAGGGGGTAACTCAGGGTTGTCATTTGGGTTGGGGCATCATTCATAAGTTAAAGTTTAGTTTAGGGATACAGCTTGGAAATGGGCCCTTCCACCGCAGACCTGCGATCCCCGTACACTAACACTATCCTACACACTAGGGACAATTTACAATTTTACCGAAGCCAATGAACCTACAAACCTGTATGTCTTTGGAGTGTGGGAGGAAACCAAAGCACCCGGAGAAAACCCACGCGGCCAGGGGGAGAATGTACAAACTCCAAGCAGACAGCACCTGTAGTCAGGATCGAACCCTTGTCTCTGGTGCTGTGAGGCAGCGCTTATTCTGTGCCACCGTGCCACAAAATGTTACCGATATTTGCCTCGGCTGATGGGATTTATACTGTATAACGTTTGCCGATATCGAACACAATTAATGGCACATCAGATGCATTGTTTGCTGTTTGCTAATTGGCCTCTAACGGGAGACAAAATAAGCTTTCTGTTTTGGTGTGCCTGGGTTGAACAGAATGTTCCAAATCCTCTAAAACCGCCCGAGGCAGCAGTTCCGTAAAGTTTTGGAGAAAGTGTCTTGTTCATTCGTCACAGAAGTGAGCATGTGGGAATGGATCAGTTTGTTTGTTGTGGTGCTTCCCACTGAGTCTCTGGTCCGGGTTTAAATAGAGCCCAGTGTTTCGCAGAGAAAGGCTACTCATGTCAGTGTGCATGTAGTCCGTGGATGTGCTCAGAATGTAACAGGGAAAATGTGCAAGGAGCTCTGAGCTAAAAGTGGGTAGATCCATGTCCAATGGAGTAGAGGGCATGAAAATCAAAAAATATGGATAGCATGTAAGGGAAAAGTTGCTGCTCCTCCCTAGCCCTCTGGGTTTACCTGACAGATTATTACGTGCATCATATCAGTTGCAAGTCATTGCCAAGACAGTTACCACGCATGATAAGCTGGAAAAGAAAATTAAGTGGATAATGAGTGCTCACAGTTAAAGGTACAAGCAGTCGGCGTGTCTGGATAGAGGGAAATGATGACCAGTTTCTATAATTTGCATGCCCACATGTTTCCAAATTTGTTCCCATGAAGTGATTATGTACCGTTCTCCAAATTTAATACGTCTGAAACCCCTGAAGAACGAACTGGATTAAGCATTAGACATAAATGTTGACGATAGATTGCAAGGTATTAGTTCAGTGTGATTGCTTTTTATGCCCCAGAACCACAATTTTGCAGTTGAGCGGCCTCCGAAAAGGATGAAATGGATTCTGACAGAGTACAGAACTGATTGGCTTTTTAACACTTCTTAAGGAAGCCAAAGCATCGTAGAATAATTAACGAAAAATGAAGTGGCATGGAGGATCGAACGGCTGCTATGACCGCTGCACCCCGTGGTTTGACACTCATGGATATCGCAGTTTAGGGAATTATATGACGCTCTTCCAAGACAAAGCATCGTCACCAGCAGCCTGGCTAAACGTTAAACAGTCATGCACAATTATGTGTAGGAAGGAACTGCAGATGCTGGTTTAAAACGAAGATAGACAAAAAGGGCTGGCAGCATCTCTGGAGAAAATGAATAGGTGACATTTGGGGCCGAGACCCTTCTTCAGACTGAGTTTGAATGGCGGAGTAGACCCAATGAGCAGAATGGTCAAATAAAGGAATAAAATGCTAATTCATGGACTTACAGTTAAAAAAAAAAACCTCTCAAAACAGTTTTGCACAATAATGACCAAAAAGATCACAATTTCTAAATACCTATTAAAATTCTAAACAACTGCAGTCTGAAGAAGGGTCTTGACCCAAAACATCATCTATTTCTTTTCTCCAGGCATGCCTCCTGACTCGCTGAGTTACTCCAGCTTTTTGTGTCTATCTTCGGTTTAAATCGGCAACTGCAGTTCCTTCCTACATATGAACCTGCATGACTGTTTAGCGTTTAACCAGACTTCTGGTGACGAATGCTTTGTCTCGGAAGAGCGTCATAAAATTCCCACAAAGTTTCTATCTTCATACAAGATTATGACTTCTCTCACGATTTGTAAGGGCTGTCGACAGCTGACTCCACCCGACCACTGCACTGTTGGTGTCATTTGCATCCGTAATGCACGGGGTCTTAGAGTGCTTTGTGCGGAAGGGAGAGTTGCTTGGCAGTGTCGCTGGGCTGGGCCAGGCTGCATCACTCATCGCTGCCATCTGTGCTGCCCCAAGAAGCCAGGCCGGTACAGAAGCAAAACAAAGCAGAGGGAACATCAAAGTTATTCCGAGCTGCGTGCAAGATGCCGAGATGGTTACGAGAACATTATTACAACCCTTCATCAATAAAAACCCTTTGCGTTCCTCTAATATGGTGTTTTGTGGGAAAGAAAAGATAGATTGGATGTGGAAAGGATGTTTCCACTGGTGGGAGAGTCTTGGACTAGAGGTCATAGCCTCAGAATTAAAGGGTGCTCTTTTAGAAAGGAGGTGAGGAGGAACTTCATTAGTCAGAGGGCAGTTAATGTGTGGAACTCATTGCCACAGAGGGCTGTGGAGGCCAAGGCAGTGGATATTTTATTGTGGATAGACAAATATTTGATTGGAACGGCCTTACTGTATTCATAAACATTTTTCCCATTGGTATATTGATAAGTTTAGTATTTTGTACATGTACCTCATTGTTTCTTGCTCTTGTTATTGCTTTGTGGTTTCCACTTCCTGTTAATTGATCTGTTTTCCTTGGAATTGTTTGTGTTTTCTACCTTGAGCCTCCTCTGTTGCTGTTGAACTACAGCTTTTGAATTTAAAAAAATACTTAATTACTTTCTGAAAATGTAAACACAAGCAACATAAGAACAGAAGCTGGAATCGTACATGGAATATAAAGTGCTGGAGTAACTCAGTGGGTCAGGGGCATCTGTGGAGGATATGGACAGAAGACGTTTCTGGTTGGGACCCTTCCTCAAACTTCTTTCTTGTTTTAGGGATGTAACGCGGAAACGGGACCTTAGGCCCACCGAGTCCACACTGACGGCAATCCTCGCGCATTAACACAAACCTGCACACACTAGGGACAATTTACACTTATACCAAGTACACAAACCCAAGCCAATTAAACTGCAAACCTTGTACGTCTTTGGAGTGTAGGAGGAAACTGAAGATCTTGGAGAAAACCCACCCAGGTCACGGGGAGAACGTACAAACTCTGTACAGCCATCACCCGCAGTCGGGATCGAACCCGGGTCTCTGACGCAGTGAGGCAGCAACTCTACCGCTGCGCCACCGTGCCGCCCACTTCAGGCCAGTTCAGTCCAGTTTATTATGGCCTAGTTTTAACTCTGCTATTCAAAGTTTGTCAACCCAAACGTTTTGTTGTAACTTTCCCTTCTTGAATTTAGTAAGAAAATTCAATCGTGATATGGTCAGTATGTGCATGATGCTGTTGTTTCTTTAGACTTGTAATTATTGACACTCATGAGGGCAGAAAGGATTAGTTTAACTTTCTAAAGTTAAAGGTGGCACAGTGGCGTAGCGGTAGAGCTGCTGCCTTACAGCACCAGAGTCCCGGGTTCGATCCTGACCACGGGTGATGTCTGTACGGAGTTTGTACGTTCTCCACCTGACTTGCGTGGGTTTTCTCTGAGATCTTCGGTTTCCTCCCACACTCCAAACACATACAGGTTTGTAGGTTAATTGGCTTGGTATAAATGTAATAAATGTCCCTATGTAGTGATTTGGGTTGTGTTAATGTGTGGGGGTCGCTGGTCAGTGTGGACTCAGTGGGCCGAAGGGCCTGTTTCCGCACTGTATCTCTAAACTAAACTTGGCACTATATTCAGCACAGACACAATGGGCCGAAGGGCCTGTACCTGTACTGTACTGTTCAATGTTCTTCGCCAAATTCAATTTTGTAGGACTCTCTTATTACCCCCAAGTTTAATTTAAATTTGAATACGTTTTAGTTACTTGCCACCTTTGCTGACAAATGAACATAATTGATTTTCCGCACGTATACTGGTGGCATCTTAGTAACCACTGTACCATGGTCCCTCCCCACATCCCCACTGTCTCTGGGTTGGTAGCCTGTTCAGTTCTGCACGAGCAAATGACTTTGATCTAAATATTGCAAAGCAAAATGAAGTCATCGTCTTTGGTTCCTGCAACATACAGTTCTCTGGCCGCAGAATGTATCCTCTCCTTTTCAGCTGTTAGAGACGCAGCCAACTGGTTGGGTTTTGGATCAGTGCCGTCTCCAAGACCGACATCTTCCTATCGTTCGACACGGCTCCTGCGTCACGTCATCTGCTGCTGAAATTCTCAGTGGTGCCTGTAAATCCCCCTGGAGTTGACCATTCCAGCGTCCTGGCCTCTCCGTCTGCCTCGCAAACACCTTCATTCACACTCTGCTAGCCTTGCCCAAACTTGCACTGTTTTAATTGCTTACTGTGTGTTGACGCCCAGAGGCTTCTGCTTCAGGAAATGTCTAAATGCTCGGTTTTTGCTCTCCGAATATCTCCGTGATCTTATCCGTGTAATTTTACAAAAATCATTTCTATAATAACCATCGAAATCTGCAGTTTCGTTCTCATGGAAGTGGGTACATAAAACCTATGATAAATTTAGAAAATTGTGGGTCTAGCGAGAATGAGAAACTGAATGAAATAACTACTTGTTAAAGCGCAGTGCAAAGAAATTGTAAATCCCAAGGGCCTGCGATCTCTATCCCACAGTTTGGAAACATGTGACTTCAGAGACCATGTATGCAATGGTCATCATCTCTAATGGCCCTGTCCCACCGTGCGAGTTCATTCCAAGAGTTCTCCCCGAGTTTGCCCTGATTCGAACTCGGAGATTTACGGTAATGGCCACTCGTCGGTACTCGGGGCTCCCGTGGACATTTTTGAACGTTGAAAAATCTTCACAGGTCTTCCCGTGTTTACCTTCATTAGCGAGTCTTCCCGAGTACCTGCCGTTAGCGTTACGAGCCGCTAAGAGACGTCCCCAAGCTCCGACGTACCCGCTACGTTCATTCTCCGTGCTTACCACGAGTTTGATTTTTTTTTAAACTCTGGGGCGATCTTGGAATGAACTCGTATAGTGAGACAGGGCCATAAGGCTCACTACACTCTGGACCTGCTGCTGTGGGTTGGGTGCTTACAAATGTGACCCCACTATTTGAGAAAGTAGCGAGAGAGAGAGAGAGAGAGAGAGAGAGAGAGTGATCTGGCAGCTTAATATCAGTGATGGGGAAATTGCAGGAATTTATGATGAAGGGTGCAAGAATACCATGCACGAAGAAGCAGAATAGGACTCAGCATCACACAAACCAACCTCCTTTCCATTGACTCCATTTACACCTCGCTCTACCTCTACAAGGCCACCAGCATAATCAGAGAGAAGTGGCAGCCCGGTGGTGCAGAGGTAGAGCTACTGCCTTACAGCACCAGAGACCCGGGTTCGATCCTGACTCCGGGTGCTGTCTGTATGGAGTTTGTATGTTCTCCCCGTGACCTGCGTGGGTTTTTTCCATGTGCACCGGTTTCCTCCCGCACTCCAAAGACATACAGGTTTGTTGTTGAATTGGCTTGGTACAAATGTATAATTGTCCCTAGTGTGAGTAGGATAGTGTTAATGTGTGGGGCTCGCTAGTGGGCTGATGAGCCTGTTTCCGTGCTGGATCTGTAAACTAAAATAAATGAAAGTCTGTGAGACTCTCTCGTGTAGCCTGAAGAAATGAGCTTTACGAGTAATATGAACCATGCATCACAAATCTCTGCCACCTGACCTTTTTTCTTTTAAGCAAGATCATGTGTGAGTGTTGTCATAAAGCAGGCAGTGCATCAAGAGAGACTGGCACGCGAGACTGCACTAGGCACAGAAGCAATAGTCACAAGGTGCTGCAGTAACTCAGCGGGTCAGGCATAATCTCTGGAGAACATGGACAGGTAACATTAAGGGTCGGGATCCTTCTTTAGACTGATTGTGGTGGGGGGGAGGGAGAAAGCAAGAAGAGAAGAGTGGCTGGATAAAGCCTGATGAATGATAGGTGGATGTGGGCAGATGGGGGGGTGGGGGGGGGGGGGGGGGGGGGGGGGGTTGATAGGCAGGTGGTTGGACAAAGGCCGGAGATGAAAAGACAGAAGGTGTGAGATAAGAATAGATTAGTTCAGTTAGCAAACTGTGAAGCCAGAGGAAGGAATATAGGTGGCAGTGAAGGGGGTGGGGGAAGGAATGTGGGAATCATTGTTTGTAATTTGTAAACATTGCAGAATTCAATATACATACCATTGAGTTGTATATGGTGGGTGTATGGAATGAGCCAGTGGGCCGGTTTAGAGGGATGTGGGCCAAATGGGGGCAGGTGGAACTGGTGTAGATGGGGCATGTTGGTCAGTGTGGGCAAGTTGGGCCAAAGGGCCTGTTTCCACATTGTAAGCGATCCAAGCGGAATATGAGGTGCTGTTATTCTAGTTTTGTCCTAATGAAATTGGAAATAAAAATGAAATTGGAGAAGCATTTATAAGATGTTTGCCTGCAGTGCCTTTCTCCCATGTCTCACTGAATGAACGTTCTTCTGGTATTGGTCAAACAGAAACACTCTCATAGTTGCCACACGGGTTCCTCATTAACCAGGCACCAAGAGGCTTGCAGGGAACAGGTGAATCTGTTGCTCCTTCTGAGAAAAATGCTATAGTGTCGTGTTTCTGTAACCGGTGACCTTGAAAAGCTGAGGTTGAGTTCAGGAGGGAGATCGATAATGGGTTGGATGGTGCCAGAACAACAATTGCTCGCAGTGTTAGAGAGTCCAAGTTGCTGACTGTTGATTTCAGAAAGGGTGAACTGAGGTTCCATAAACTGGTCTTTGTTGTTGAGTTTAGTGTCCCGTGTACCAAGGCCCGAACCCGTCAGCGGAAAGACAATACATGATTACAATTGAGTCTTCCACAGTGTACAGATACGCTATAAAGGGAATAACGTGAATAATGCCTAGTGCAAGATGAAGTCCAGTAAAGTACAATCAAAGATAGTCCGAGGGTCTCCATCAGCGGGATGGTGGTGGAGAGGAACGACGGCTTCAGGTTCCTGGGTCTACACATCCCCTGATGGTTTGTCACCTTGGTGCACTTTGATGCAAACACAAAGAAAGCTTTGTCAGATGTTCGGGGAGATTCGGCAACACTGTACCCAACTCCAACAGGTGCGCGCGCGGTAGAGAGCAGATTCGAACGCCCAGGAATGAAAGAGATTGCAGAGACTAGTGCATGTTCCCCGGCCCATCTTGCACACTCATCTCCCGACCATTGAAGAACCATTCAGAGACAAGCAGATATCATCAAAGCGGCAGTCCATAGACTCCAAAGATGCTGCCTGACCCACTGGATACCTCCAGCACTTTGTGTTTTGCTTGAGATTCCAGAATCTGCAATTCCCTGTGTCTACCATTATCTGGTCCATATCAGCTGTGTGTAGGGTTGCCAACTTTCTCATTCCCAAATAAGAGACAGAAGGTCAAAATAAGGGACAAATTCCCCACGGCAATTCGTTGACCGAGTCGGCTGTGGTTGGGTGAATGATGAGTTGGCCCGGGTGCTGGACTGCACACAAAGCCCAGCCGGCGGGCCAGCTGAGGAGTTTTGGCCGGCGTGACATCACGAGCAAAGTCCGGCGCCCCATCCAACTCATGAACCGATGATCGGCCGTGAGAAGGAGGGGTGGTGGTGTCAGCGGTAAGCGAAGGTCTGAAGGTCGGACAGCTGGCCGGGCTGCCGACCGACGGGGCCACGGGCGAGGCGCTGCTGCTGCACTCCATGCGCTGCACTACGTCGGGACGGGTGAGGCGGGGCCGGACGCGGTGCTCCGACCCAACAGTCCCCTCGACCTGAGTAGTAGCGGTCAAATAGGGGACAAGGGCGGTCCCGTACGGGACAAACCGATTTAGCCCAATATACGGGATGTCCCGGCTAATACGGGACAGTTGGCAAACCTAAGTGCATGTGACAAACCACCACTCTCCTGATCTCTTGAATTCCTGATTTTTGGACTTTTCCTTGCTCGGCAATAATTTGAAAGCGCGATACTAACGAATGGCGTGAACAGAACGCTCAGCTTCTGTTCCAGCAACGGACCTGTCAATACACAGGATGACGAGTCTGAGCCCTTTCTATAAAGGGGGTCATGTGAAGATGGCAGAAAATTGTCAATGCTGAGATTTTTCTAAGATTGCAGAATATAATCGACGAGCAGCTTACTGGTACTGAAGTTACAACATCACAGTGCTCCATAAAAAATAACAATATAGCGATACAGGATGAGGGAACAGGACACTATTATGCCTCAAGAGAGAGCTGAGATGGAGATGAACATTTCACAAAAGCCTCTGCAGTTTCTAGTGTGAATAGGCTGGTTTTAAAATCTTTGCGTTGTATTTCTTGAACCTGCCTGTTGCAGTCTTTTAAATTGGCCCTTGACGCTGAGCGTGGTTTCTGGCAGTATTCCTCTGTACTATTGCTCAAAGAAGAAGGGGCAGGCAAGACAAGTGGCTATAAATCAATCCTTTGTTAACGTAGCCGCTGTTGCTCAGTACTTCAGGCCGAGCCAACCAGCAGAGCAGAGATGTAAAGAATTTTTTGACTGTATGGGACGATGCAGGCTCGCGGCATAACAACAGGCTGTGCTGTTGTACTATCTCGAAGATTGTCGGCAAATGTGAAACCGACCTGTAACTTGTATGATGAGGACTGTGACAGGGGCTGGATGGGACTGTGTACAGGGGTGACCTGCTCTCTGCCACTTGCATGGAAGGAGAACTGAACTATAATAGGATTTGCAAACGAGTGTTGGGCGGCTTGGTGGCGCAGCGGTAGAGTTGCTGCCATACAGCGCCAGAGACATGGGTTCGATCCTGACTACGGGTCATTATTGTACAGGTTTGTAGGTTAATTGGCTTGGTATAATTGTAAATTGTCCCGTGTGTGTGTGTGTGTGTGTGTGTGTGTGTGTGTGTGTGTGTGTGTGTGTGTGTGTGTGTGTGTGTGTGTGGGTTTGTGTGTGTAGGAGAGCGTTAGTGTTCGGGCATCACTGGTCGGCGAGGTCTCGGTGGCCGTAGGCCCTGTTTCCGCGCTGTATCTCTAAACTAAAAAAAATCGAAACTAAACTTGTTACGCACCTAGGTGCAGTGAAATGTTTTGTATTGCATACAACCCTGTAAAGAATAGTTTCTGGTTGATGATTTATTACTGATTGTCAACTTTCCTGTGCTGTTGGCCGATAGTTCCAGTTCAAAACAGTTCAATAACACCACGTTATGTGTAGGAAGAAACTGTAGATGCTGGTTTAAACCTGAAGATAGACACAACATGCTGGAGTAACTCAGCGGGACAGGCAGCATCTCAGGAGAGAAGGAATGAGAGGCTTCTGGTATTGAGGCTGAACCATGCGCTGTGCCCTTTCATCAGGCATTCTTGCAGCTGAACTCCTCCAGCCTTGGACTAACCTCTCTTCCTCAGAGGAAAGGACAGTTTTCTAAATTGGCAAATCATCCAACTCCGTACTGTGAGGGGTGAATGGAAGTGGGAGCAATTTCAGAGTAGATTGAATGTGTGATACCATGGCAACGCGGGTCGAGAGGTGCAACACTCTTAGTCAACATTAATGAGTGCTGTTCACTGGTCTGTAGGAGGATCACTACTCTGCTGGCTGCTCATATATGAAAATGGCCATGGTTATTTAGGTAAAAGACTTCCATAGTCTGTACTGGATGATATTGGCACACAAACATCATGAAACAAAGAGAGACACAACACGCTGGAGTAACTCAGCGGGACAGAAGAGGTAGTTGGGTCAGGTTTGGGAGGAGACCCTTCTTCAGTCCCAACCCGAAACGTCACCCAATCCTTCTCTCCAGAGATGCTACCTGTCCCGTTGAGTTACTCCAGCTTATTGTGTCTATTGACAGATCTCAGTCTTGTTGGCTCAACCTCATGAAATCCATTTTAATCACTGGGCCTCTCCCCGACCGTGCACAGTCACCGAGCTGCTCGTTTTTGTTATCAGATCTCAGCAGTAGGAAGTGGAGGCAATTTCTAACAGATGGACTTTCATTATTTTGCTATGATAATGGAAAACCGTGCAGTTTGAGTGAATTTGTGCAGAGTCGGCAGAGAGCGAACATTTCTTCCCAATTTAAATTCGGAGCATATTTAAGTGTTCATTACTCTTAATGATCAATAATATGTAAGGGAAATGGCTATTCCTGCTGGTGAATCAGTAATAGAGGAACATATATCCACTCCGCACCAAAAGAACAAAGGACAATGCTAAGGAAAATGCCATGGATGTTGAAATAAAAGGCCTTGGATTTTCTCTGTCCGTAGTGAAGAAGTAATTCTCTGAAGAAGGGTCCTGACCTGAAATGTTGTCGGTTCACTCCCTTCATGGCTGCTGCCTGACCTATTGAGTTCCTCCAGCACTTTGTGTTTTCCTCAAGACTCCACTACCTGCAGTTCCTTGTGTCTACATGCTATTGTAGTTCACTATATGTGCCAATGCATTGGAAAATATGCATATTTTTTTTAAAATCCTGAATGTCAAAAAAGATTTATTCATCCCATCAATAGCAGCTGAGTGGGTGTGTGTGTGTGTAAAATGGTAGAGGAAGCAGCAACAGACCTGGATCTGTAAGCAGCCTGCTCAGATTTAACCAAGGTAGCTGCAGTGGGAGAAATGCTTCAATTGGTGAAAGTGATCGCCTCAGGCTCTCCAGCAACCCTCCTCCTCCTCCTCCCCTCAGAATCCAGTTTAGTAAGAGATGGACACAAAATACTGGAGTAACTCGGCAGATCAGGCAGCATAGAACGGAGATGAGGAGGAATTTCTTCAGCCAAAGAATGGCGAATCTGTGGAATTCATTGCCACCGACAGCTGTGTAAGCCAAGTCATTGTGAGTTTTTAAAGAGGAGGTTGATGGTTTCTGGATTAGTAAGGACATCAAAGGTTACGGGGAGAAGGCAGGAGGATGGGATTGAGATGGAAAAATAGATCAGCCTCGATCAAATGGCGGAGCAGACTTGGTGGGCCGTATAGTCTAATTCTGTTCCTGTGTATTATGATCTTATGACCATCTCTGGAGAACATGCATAGATGACGCATCGGGTCAGGACCCAACTTCAGACTGATTGTGGTGGGGGAGGAAGAAAGCTGGAAGAGTGGAGGGGCAGGGCGAAGCCTGGTGAGTGATAGGTGGAGACAGGCGAGGGGGGGTGTTTCCGATACGAGGTGGTTGGACAGCCGACTCAAAAAACGTCACCTATGCATGTTCTCCAGAGATGCTGCCTGATCCGCTGAGCTACTCCAGCATCTTGTGCCTATAGCTTGGCATAAATCAGCATTTTATTACATGGAAACAGGCCCTACAGTCCACCTTGCCCATGCCAACCAAATTTCTTTGAAGAAAGATTAACTTGTGGAAAGGAGGAGAGGAAAAATGAATTTGTGGAAAGATGGTCATGTCAATGCGCCTTGGTTGTCTAATCTCAGGCAATACGATTCACCAAATCTTTATGCATTGTTTCTTGTTAATGAATGTGTGAGGTGGTGATGCTTGGTGTGCCACTGCCTGATTAATGCATAACACTTCTAAATTACATCCCTTTGTCCATCAGATTAATGGAGGCTCTGACCCATTTATTGTAAATGGATTTCTGCCTCTGTTAAAATAACAGAGGAATGGCACACAAAGACATTATGCATTTTACACAGATAATGCAGTAATTTCCAGCCTGTACTGTATCAAATTATACAAATGGTGACACCTCGGGTCAGTCAGACTGAATTAGTGCACTGAATGTCATGGGAATGGCTGCCATGTGTGATCATGTCTCCGATCTGAATATGAGTCCATTATTCCCAATTAAAAGTCACTCTTAAAATGCTGAGCACGGTGTGAAATACTCTGTGAAATACTGTGGACTGCAGGAAGGGTCGGTGCTGAGCTGAAAATGAGATGGATAGGGAGGGGGGGGGAGGGGCTGCTATTGAGTCTTTTGATGAGGTCAGGGATTGGGGCGGTGCAGTGGCGCAGCAGTAGAGTTGTTGCCTTCCAGTGTCAGAGACCCGGGTTCAATCCTGACTATGGCCGCTGTCTGTACGGAGTTTGTACTTTCTCCCTGTGACAAGATACAAGGTACATTTATTTGTCACATGTGCCAGTTGGCACAGTGAAATGTGATCACCATACAGACATACAATAAAAATAAAGAACACAACACACGTTAGAGTTCAACATAAAACATCCCCACACAGCAGAATCAAACGTTTCCCACTGTGAGGGAAGGCACCAAAGTCAGTCTCTTCCTCGATGTTCACCCGTAGTCGGGGCCTCCGGAACCCTTCGCAGTCGCAGCTACGGGCAGCCCGCCGCTCAGGCCTGCTCGCCGGGATGTTGGCTACCCGACGTCGGGACTGGAGGCCAACCTCAGCGGCTTGGACCGCCAAATCGGCCGCTTCCCACCGGAGTCCGCAGCTCCCGACGTCCCCAGGCCACGCCGGGCGGAGATTCAACACTGGTGGCCCTCGGCAAAGGGCCGTAGGACTCCGCGATGTCGGTCAGCGCCGCCCGCATTGGGACGTGCGTGGAGTTGTTTCTGGCCGCTCCACGTTCCTCCAACACTCCAAAGATGCACAGTTTTGTAGGCTGAGTGGCTTTGCTAAAATTGTAAATTGTTCCCAGTGTGTAGGATAGTGCTCGTGCACGGGGTGATCGCTGGTCAGCATGGGCTGCAGGGCTGTACATCTAAAGTCAAGAAGTCTAAAGGTTGGAAGCGCAGAGGGGGGTGAAGGGAAAGTGCGGGGAATGAGGCCTTCACTGTTGAAGGCATCGCCCCCATCTGATTGAAGGGGAGCTTTAGGCCTGGTAAGGGGAGGAGATGGTTCAAGGCAATGCGAATAGTGTAAGACCTGGATAAAGCGGATGTGGAGTGGATGCTTCCACTAGTGGGAGAGTCTAGGACCAGAGCACACAGCTTCAGAATTAAAGGACCTTCCTTTAGGAAGGAGATGAGGAGGAATTTCTTTAGGGTGGCGAATCTGTGGGATTCATTGCCACAGAAGGCTGTGGAGGTCAAGTCAATGGATATTTTTAAGGCAGCGATAGATAGATTCTTGAGTAGTACGGGTGTCAGGGGTTATGGGGAGAAGGCAGGAGAATGGGGTTAAGTGGGAAAGATAGATCAGACATGATTGAATGGCGGAGAAGACTTGATGGGCAGAATGGTCTAATTCTGCTCTTATTACTTAAGGGAATGTTTCAGAGATTGGTGTAGAGAGACTTTAATTGGGTCGATGAAAATGTTGAGTTAATTTGTCGGGGGTTGCAAGTCGGCAACCTTCAGTATATGACATTCTTGTCTGAGTATTGTCCTCTCTTCGCACTGTGCTGTCACTGAAAGATGTTCAAGAGGAACTGCAGATGCTGGAAAATCGAAGGTAGACAAAAATGCGGGCGAAACTCAGTGGGTGCAGCAGCATCTATGGAGCGAAGGAAATAGGCAACGTTTCGGAAAATGGGTTTCGGCCTGAAACGTTGCCGATTTCCTTCGCTCCATAGATGCTGCCGCACCCGCAGAGTTTCACCAGCATTTTTGTGTATCCTGTCTTTGAAAGAATTGTACCTCACTCTAAACAAAGAGCCCGAAACGTCAGCTATTCCTTTTCTCCAGAGATGCTGCCTGACCCGCCGAGATACTCCAGCATTTTGTGTCCACCTTCAGTGTAAACCAGCATCTGTAGCTCCACAATGGTACACAATACCCACTCAATGGTATTCCATAGGCAGACACAAAGTGCTGGAGTAACTCAGCGGGTAGGGCAGCATTTCTAGAGAAAAAGAATGGGAAGGGTTCTGCCTCCAACTGTTCACCTCCCCACCCCATACTTTCAGTCTGAAGGAGGGTCCCGACCCGAAACATCACCCATCCTTTCTCTCCAGAGATGCTGCCTGACCCGCTGCGTTATTCCACCAATTTGTGTCTATCTTCGGTATAAGCCAGTATCCGCAGATCTTTTGTTTCTACAATGGTATTCCATGTTAATTTTACTTTTTAAAAAGCCTACATATTAAGTAGCAATAATGATCGGTTTGCCTTTCTGCCCGCCCTTCCCTTGTTAGTTCTGAAGGCAAAAGTTCCAAAGATGCCAAAAGCCTTCCAGCATCTCAGCTGCCATTCTATGCCTAATTTTGGTTGTAAACATAAACGGTGATATTTGGCAAACTCTTCAGCTGTGGGAGGGACTGTACTTCTGTTTCAATTCAGTTCCGTTTAGTTTATTGTCACGTGTACTGAGGTACTGTGAAAAGCTTTAAATCAGTCCTCGCCCCAATTACATCCAACGATGGTCGCAATCTCTTAGACAGACACAGAAAGCTAGAGACAGGCTACATCTCTGGAGAGCAGGAATGGGTGATGTTTCAGTTCGAGATCTTTCGTCAGACTAGTTAGGGATGGACCTTTCTCTATCCCAGCCCAGGAGTATTGAGTCTGGCTCCAGAGACTCCCTGTGCTGAGGTCAGCATTATCCAACAAGTGGCCATATATACTCTGCTGTTCTATTGTTCAGTTTAGTTTCGAGATGCAGCACGAATCAGGCCCTTCAGCCCACCAAATCTGCGCCGACGAATGTCCCCTTACACAAGCATTATCCTATACACACACTAGGGACAATTTTACCAAAGCCAATTAACCTGCAAACCTGTACGTCTTTGAAGTGTGGGAGGAAACCGGAGCACCCAGAGAAAACCCACGCAGGTCACGGGGAGAACGTACAAACTCCGTACAGACAGCACCCTGTAGTCAGGATGGAACTTGGGTCTCTGACGCTGTGAGGCAGCAACTCTACCACTGCGCCACCGTGCCGCCCTGCTCCTTTTGTGATAAGAATATTGAGAATATGGAGGAACATGTTACTGTGCTGAAATTGGCCAGTGATCCTCTCGGTTAGTTCAAAATTACAAAATTCTTCAGGGGTTGGACAGGCTAGATGCAGGAAGATTGTTCCCGATGTTGGGGAAGTCCAGAACAAGGGGTCACAGTTTAAGGATAAGGGGGAAATCTTTTAGGACCGAGATGAGGAAAACATTTTTCACACAGAGAGTGGCGAATCTCTGGAATTCTCTGCCACAGAAGGTAGTTGAGGGTGGTGAAAATTGCCCAACGCATCACCGGTTCCACGCTCCCCTCCATTGAGTCTGTCCAAAGCAAGCGCTGTCAGCGGAGGGCGCTCAGCATCGCCAAGGACTGCTCTCACCCCAACCATGGACTGTTTACCCTCCTACCATCCGGGAGGCGCTACAGGTCTCTCCGTTGCCGAACCAGCAGGTCGAGGAACAGCTTCTTTCCGGCGGCTGTCACTCTACTCAACAACGTACCTCGGTGACTGCCAATCACCCCCCCCCGGACACTTATTATTTATTTTTTATTCAAATCGTTTGCTATGTCGTTCTTCAAGGGAGATGCTAAATGCATTTCGTTGTCTCTGTACTGTACACTGACAATGACAATCAAAATTGAATCTGAATCTGAATCTGAATCTTGAGGCCAGTTCATTGGCTATATTTAAGAGGGAGTTAGATGTGGCCCTTGTGGCTAAAGGGATCAGGGGGTATGGAGAGAAAGCAGGTACAGGATACTGAGTTGGATGATCAGCCATGATCATATTGAATGGCGATGCAGGCTCGAAGGGCCGAATGGCCTACTCCTGCACCTATTGTCTATGTTTCACTGCGTTGAGCCAAGAACTTCTACATGGCTGTACACATTGGTTCCTGATCCTCTTGTGACGCCACACAGAGATTAAGTTCAGATGCTCCACTGTTGTACTGAGCTAAGCTACATATGCTCAGCTCTTTCAGAGGTCGGCTGCTAATGCTGTTCTTGAGATTGACAGCAGCTCCTCTGCTGCCTCGCTGAGTTTCTCTGCACAACCTCCACTATTAGTGTCCAGAGATCAGACACAGACCCAGTACTGTGTGCATTAGTTCTTGTCCAGATTCCTTTGATTACAAAAGTAAGACGATAAGACATAGAAGCAGAATCCGGCCATTAAGTCCATCGGGTCTACTATGCCATTCAATCATGGCTGATCTATTTTTTCCCTCTCAACCCCATTCTCCTGCTTTCTCCCCGTAACCTTTGACTCCCTTATGCCCCTGTCCCACTTAGGAAACCTGAACGGAAACCTCTGGAGGCTCAGGTAGTGGAAGCAGGTAGGGAGATTGACAAAAACCTCCGGCAACCACCGGGAACCGCACGGAAACCTTGTGTGGGGCGCAAAGTCTCCAAAGGTTTCCGTTCAGGTTTCCTAAGTGGGACAGGGGCATAACTAATCAAGAAGTGTGGTCTTGACCCGAAACCTCACCCATTCCTTCTCTCCAGGGATGCTGCCTGTCTCGCTGAGTTAACCCAGCTTTTTGTGTCTGCCTTTGGTTTAAACCAACACCTGCAGCTCCTTCCTATCGATCTCCGCTTTAAAAATACCCAATGCCTTGGCCTCCACAGCCATCTCTGGCAATGAATTCCACAGATTCACCACCCACTGTCTAAGGAAATTCCACCTCATCTCCAATCTAAGATGGCGGCTCACTTTGGGTTGGTTCTTTCCCTCAATGATTCTGTGTATTGCAAAGTACCAGCGGTAGGCACCAACTTAAGATAAGAATCATTTCCTTGCTCCGTCTTCTGTAATGCGTTTCAGCAGGTCACTGGGTCAACTGTACAAAAAATATTTAAAATAGCACATATGAGCTGAATAATAGCAAATCTTGTTTCAAGATGCGCTCAGCATTATTTGCGGTAACACTGTGCAAACTCCCAACTCTTCCCACATAGAAACATAGAAACATAGAAATTAGGTGCAGGAGTAGGCCATTCGCCCTTTGAGCCTGCACCGCCATTCAATATGATCATGGCTGATCATCCAACTCAGTATCCCGTACCTGCCTTCTCTCCATACCCTCTGATCCCCATGGCCACAAGGGCCACATCTAACTCCCTCTTAAATATAGCCAATGAACTGGCCCCAACTACCCTCTGTGGCAGAGAGTTCCAGAGATTCACCACTCTCTGTGTGAAAAAAGTTCTCCTCATCTCGGCTTTAAAGGATTTCCCCCTTATCCTTAAGCTGTGACCCCTTGTCCTGGACTTCCCCAACATCGGGAACAATCTTCCTGCATCTAGCCTGTCCAACCCCTTAAGAATTTTGTAAGTTTCTATAAGATCCCCTCTCAATCTCCTAAATTCTGGAGAGTATAAAGGAGGGAACCAAGTCTATCCAGTCTTTCTTCATAAGACAGTCCTGACATCCCAGGAATCAGATTTAATGGTGAACCTTCTCTGCACTCCCGTATGGCAATAGAGGTCCTTCCCCAGATTTGGAGACTAAAGGAGATGCACGCCACCATTCCAGGTGTTTGGTCAGGTACCAAGGGAATGTTTAAATGCAGTAGAACCTCCCTGCTGCAAATGGGACTAGCTTTGATGGGGCATCTCAGCTTGCTAAGAAAGCCAACATACCATTCGCTTTCTTTACTGCCTGCTGCACCTGCATGCCTACCTTCAATGACTGGTGTACCATGACACCCAGGTCTCGCTGCATCTCCCCCCTTTCCCAATCGGCCACCCCAACTCCCAACTCTTCCCACATGTTGTCCAGCCAAAAGCAACAAAAGCCTTTGAGACGATAAATGAGGACGTTTACACAATTTTCTTATTGTAAGTTATCTCAACGGCCAATTCATTGCCACAGGTCAAATCAATAGATAATTTTAAAGCAGGGATAGATAGATTCTTGATTAGAATGGTTGTTGGGGGTTATGGGGAGGGGGCAGGAAGAATGGGGTTAAGAGGGAGAGATAGATCAGCCAGGATTGAATAGCGGAGTAGACTTGATGGGGCTAATGCCCTAATTCTGCTCCTAGCGCTTATGAACCGTGATCCAAGAATCGAATGTGTAGAAAGGAACTGCGGGTGTTGGCACATACACAAAATGCCGGGGTAACTCAGCGGGACAGGCAGCATCAATGTAGAAAAAGGATGGATGACGTTGCAGGTCGGGATCCTTCTTCAGACTGAAAGTAGAGAGGAGGGGAACTCATTGTTCCCATGTCTCTACTTATGACAATCTTGACCAGAGGACAGAGATTCAAGGTGAGAGAGGAAAGATTTAATAGGAACCTTAGAGCAACTTTGTCACACAGAGGGTGGTGGTTATATGGAACTAAAGGAGGTACAATGCCACCATTTAAAAGATATTTGGACAGGTACCTGGGTAGGGAATGTTTAAATGGATATGAGCCAAACGTAGGCAAATGGGACTAGCTTTGATGGGGCATCTCTTTCAGCGTGTACAAGTTGGGCCAAAGAGTTGTGCTGCAGGACTCTTACATCCCTATTTTAATTTTCAAACGATTCCTCTTTTCAAAATTTGCATTAAAGTGAATTAAATCAATTAGTGAGAATAGGACTATTTGGAAATGTGTGTTGTGCAATAACTAGACGTTTTTCACGATAAATCATGATGGGGAAGACACATTCTTTGTTATCTTTGTGAGCCATCGATCCCTTTATAAGCAGGAAGGAACTGCAGATGCTGGTTTACACCGAAGATAGACGCAAAATGCTGGAGTAACTCAACGGGACAGGTAGCATCTCTGAATAGGAGGAATGGGTGACATTTCAGGTCCGAAGAAGGGTCTCGACCCGAAACGTTACCCGGTCCTTCTATCCAGAGATTCTGCCTGTCCCGCTGAGTTACTCCAGCATTTTGTGTCTAACCCTTTCTAAGTCTGCATTTTCTGCTGTGTTTGGAGCATTTATTGCCTCAGCCCAGAGTCAGACAGATGGGGTTTCTGCGTACAGATACTGTGCAGTGTTGTGAAACTCTGCTCTGGGTAAATGAGATCTGGGTTGTGGCTTTTAATCAGCGATAATCTTATTACATTTGGAAGATCGGTATTTCCCAGTTGTGGAAACAGTAGCATCTGTATCATGAGTGACAAATAACTGATGACCGTGCAACATGTCCGAGAGATTTGTAGTATAGGAAGCTACAAGAGTTCTGCATGATAGCATACAAATCAATTTGTGGCCGGTGAGTGTTGGACAACATCTTTCCATCTTGCTGTGTCAGCAGTCTGGAGTGAGGCAAGTTTAAGTAAGGTCAAGAAATCAGCAAAGCTATGGATAAACTGTTGTTGCTTTCACTTTCCCACAGATTGAGCAATAATTTGGCTGGAATAGTTTAATTTTGAGATACAGCGTGGAAACAGGCCCTTCGGCCCACCGAGTCCATGCCGACTAGCGATACATATATACCAAGCTAATTAACCTACAAAACTAGTTAGATTTAGCTCTTGGGGCTAACAGAATCAAGGGGTATGGGGGAAAAACAGCAATGGGGCACTGATAATGGATGATGTGCCAGGATCATATTGAATGGCGGTGCTACCTAGAAGGGCCGAATGGCCTACTCCTACACCTATTTTCTACGTTTCTAAACCTGTAAGTCTTTGGTGTGTGGGAGGAAACTGAAAATCTTGGGGAAAACCCAGGCAGGATTTCAATTCATCGGGAGAACATACAAACTCCACACAGACAGCACCCGTAGTCAGGATCTAACCCAGGTTTCTGGTGCTGTAAGGCAGCAGCTCTACCGCTAGGCTAGCCTCTTTCTATTTCATGTTTGTTATATTAACGCAGAAATAAGTGGCATGTTTTCAGACAAGCCTTGATTTTGTTGGAAATATGGATTTTTAGGAAATGAAATTGCACTGCAGTTAAATCCATTTTTTGGCTTCAAATCTATTGGGTGTAGTTACTCGGTATTCATATTGGAATAGGCATTTTTCTTCAAGTTTCAGTGCTTGGTCAGTAGAAACAGCAGAACTGAATTGTGGTTGAGAATTATTTTGTGTGTCCGAGCACTTTTCTTTTTAATAAAGGGTGTAACGTGAAGTGCAACTTTTACGATGATGGCAAATTCTCAATGTTAACATTCCTAAGATGGCATAAAATATAACTGGTGAGCAGCTGCTGGGATCAGAGAGACCAGAATTCAGGCCCACTTCTGCTGAGATAACTGGTGATATCGCAGGTGGAGTCTTACAGCATGGAACCATAGCCCTTCAGCTCAACTTGCCCATACCGACCAACGTCTCGCCACAAGTCTTAAAGTCATAGGTGATAGGAGTAGGATTAGGCCACTCGGCCCATCAAGTCTACTCCGTCATTCAATCATGGATGATCTATCTCTCCCTCCTATCCTCATTCTCCTGCCTTCTAATTTGTGGGGGGTGAGAGGGGAAGGGAGGTGGAGAGAGAGGAGGGAGAGGGAGAGGGAGAGGGGTGGGGTAAGTGGGAAAGAAGTGGAAGAGTGGGGAGGGAGGGGTAGGGGGAGTGGTGGAAGAAGGACAGAGGGGTAGGGGAAGGGGCGGAGGGAGAGAGGGAAGGGGTGGGGTAGAGAGAGGGGGAGAGGGATGGGGGGTGGGAGGAGGAGAGGGTGATGGAGAGGGGCAGGAGAGAGGGGTGGGGGAGGGGAGGAAAGAGTGCGGGGGGGGGAGGGGGAGAGAGGTGAGAGGGTAGGGGGAGAGATGTGTGGGGGAGGGGGGGAGATGGGGTACCACCTCCAGTTTAAATTCCATTTGGAATATTTTGGAGGACCAAGAACCAAGATGAACCCATAACCTCTGAAACCTATACTAATCAAGAATCTATCTATCTCCGCCTTACAAATATCCACTGACTTGGCCTCTACAGACTTCTGTGGCAAAGAATTCCACAGATTCACCACCCTCTAAAGACCGATAGTCCGATCAGAACATCCTACTTGTGATAAGATGTCCAAGAAAGTCTTAGCACTGCTGTATTTGCTAAATAGGAAAAATGCAGAGCAACATATTGGTGAAATTCGTGACTTTCTTCATGAGGATAGACTTGCTTCTACAGTTTCTTGTTCGACCTGCACGCATTTTTGCTGCCCCTTTGGAAACAGATTCCACTGCGTTTGTGCTAATTGTATCAGGACATAATAACCTTTGATTTTTACTTAAAGCAGCACTCTCGGATTTATTGTCAGTGCTTCAGAAGAAACGTCTATTTGTTTTTCATCTGCTCTCTACTTTGTAAGTATTTGAAATCGATGTTTTGTCAGCTAAGATATTGTGATATTTCTCTTTCTTCTGATAATGGTGACCCTTCAGTTATTTTTATATTTGCCATCACTTCTGCTGGTTAGTAACTATTTTCTTCCACTGATCCCTGCACACAATTCGCCTGTACACTTGGTAGAGACAAGGAACTACGTACAGGTGCTGGTTTACATGAAAGGACACGTCAAGTAGCATCTCTGGAGAACATGGAGAGGTGATGTTCAAGTTCCTTGGAGTAAATATCACCACCTTCTCCGGGACTACCCATATGAAGCAATGGCCAAGAAAGCACACTAACGTCTCTACTTCTTTAGAAGGCTTAGGAGGTTCGGCGTTTCCCCAACAACTCTCACCAACTTCTGCAGGTTGGGTAGCAGAGTACAGAGGTCTCAGGAATCACAGGGAGGGTCAGTGTCAGGGACATACTCCCAGAGTGGATGACAAAGCAGACTCAACTATAACCTTTACAAGGGAGCAGAAAATGTACTTGAATTTTTCATGGTTCTTGGAAAATTGCAAGGGAATGGGACTGTTTGGATAGCTCGTGCAAAGAGCAGATTGGGAGAAGGTGAACTGATTGAAAACTTGAGGTGCTACAGGATTCTATGGCTGGATAATGAGAGGCTGCAGGGCGGGGCCCCAATCTCACCTTGAAGTTGGACCGACAGACCGTCGCCTTTTCAGCCATTTCTTTGCCTGCCTCCAACACAGAAAACATTCTTGAAGCAAGATTAAATGTTACCATTTTGAAATATCATATTAACAGATTCAAATGGAATAAAAAGTTGCTCCAGAGAACACGGTCTATATTTACCATAGAAAGCATTTTATCAGGATGCATCACAGCAAGGTTTGGGAAGAGCTCCATCCAAGACCGCGAGAAATTACAAAAAGTTGAAGACGCAGCCCAGCCCATCGCATAAACCAACCTCCCTTCTCTCCAGAGATGCTGCCTGTCCTGCTGAGTTACTCCAGCTTTTTTGTGTCAATCTCCGATTTAAACCAACATCTACAGTTCTTTCCAACACACTCCCTTCTATTAACTCCATTGACATTTCATTCTGCCAGCAGCATAATTAAGGACAAGTCGCACCCTGGCCACTTCCTCTTCTCCCCTCTCCCATTGGGCAGAATGTATCGAATTGTGAAAACGCACACCTCCAGATCCAGGGTCATTTTTTCCCCAGCTGTTACCCTCATCATCATCATCATTGAAAACATCAACGGGCACGGTGCCTTACAATACTATGTACGACAGTGATCGCAACTTCTACTGAAGTGTGGATGGCCGTTGGCTCGCTAGGAGCTCATCCGCCCATTGACAAGTCTTGTTTTTGGTCCTGCTGGGGGTCCACAGCCCCCTCCTCACCTGGCAGACCAGGTGAGGGAGATGGTTTAGTCGCCGACTATCCGACCATGGAGCAGGTAGCACGGGATTACATGGTACCCGTGGCGGGGGGGGGGGGGGGAGGGGTCTCCCCCCCGACCTGATCAATTACCATGTTACCATGCAACTGAACCATCCTACCGACAACCAGTGAGCAGTCTGAGCTACTACCTACCTCATTGGAGATGGGGAGGAGGGAGAGTGGGGCCGTCAACAACAGGGAGAGACCATCAAGATTCTAATCATGTGATATGGTCATCAGTGATAGGAGCAGGATTGGACCATTCAGCCCATCTAGTCTACTCCATCATTCAATCATGGCAGATCTATCTCTCCCTCCTAACCCCATTCTCCTGCCTTCTCCCCATAACCCCTGACACCCATACAAGTCCAGAATCTGTATATCTCTGCCTTAAAAGTATCCACTGACTTGACCTACACAGCCTTCTACGGCAAATAATTCCACAGATTGACCATCCTCTGACCAAAGAAATTCCTCCTCATCTACCTCTTAAAGGAATATCCTTTAATTCTGAGGCTATGACCACTAGTCCTAGACTCTCCCACTAGTGGAAACATCCTCTCCACATCCACACTATCCAAGCCTTTCACTATTCGATAAGTTTCAATGGAGGGTCCCCTCATCCTTCTAAACTCCAGTGAGTACAGGATCAGTGCCGTCAAAAACGCTCATCATATGTTAACCCACTTATTCTTGTAAACCTCCTCTGGACCCTCTCCAGAGCTCGCACACCCTTCCTCGGATATGGTGCCCACAATTGTTCACAATACTCCAGGCCAGCGCCTTAGAGAGCCTCAGCATGACATCCCTGTTTTTGTATTCTCACCCTCTTGCAATAACGGCTAATGATTATTTTTGTAACGCTATCGGCGCCAGCCACGTGGCGACTATTTTGGGAACTTTGTGCATTGTATGCAAAACACAAAGAATTCCACTGTACCTGTACCTAGGTGCAAGTGGCAATAAAGTGTTGAATCATTGAATTGTATGTAAATATCTCTCAGCTCCCCCACTGATCGTGCACCTCATTAGGTTAACAATCCGTGTCATTGGCACCTTCTTGCCCGTAAACTTTGCAAAGTACGGAGTGCTTTGCTGCAAATTAGATTCAAGGTTGTGTTATCACCATGCAAAATGAATATTGATTGTCGATCTATGGATCAAGAGGATCAGTAGCAATCTGAAGAAGGGTCTCGATGCGAAACGTCACCCATTCCTTCTCTCCAGAGATGCTGCCTGGCCCGCTGAGTTACTCCAGCTCTTTGCGTCTATCTGGGATCAGTATACTACACCATCTCTGGGATTTAGAAGGTAGACAAAAATGCTGGAGAAGCTCAGTGGGTGAGGCAGCATCTATGGAGCGAAGGAATAGGCGACATTTCGGGACAGAGGGCGGTGGAGGCAGGTTCTCTGGATGCTTTCAAGAGAGAGCTAGATAGGGATCTTAATAATAGTTGAGTGAGGGGATATGGGGAGAAGGCAGGAACGGGGTACTGATTGGGGATGATCAGCCATGATCATATTGAATGGCGGTGCTGGCTCGAAGGGCCAAATGGCCTACTCCTACACTATTGTCTATTGTCTCCTATTCCTTCTCGACCGTTTTGACCCGAAACGTCGCCTATTCCTTCGCTCCATAGATGCTGCCTCACCCGCTGAGTTTCTCCAGTATTTTTGTCTCCCTTCGATTTTTCCAGCATCTGCAGTTCTTGCTTAAACAGAAGGAAGTTAATGCAGTTGCCACTGTGTTCAGAGATGGCCTCAGATATTTGGACCTCAGCCCCAACATGAAACAAAGTGCCAAAAAGATGTTGCCGAAAATGTAGTCGTCTCTGTTTTTAAATGGGCATTAAAATAAACTATAATAGTTGCCAGCAGTCCTGGGCATGTGGAAAGTGGGTCAAGCATAATAAATTCAACTGCTGAAGATACATGCAGAATATTAATGCCTCCTCTTTTGGAAGGAATTTGGATAGAAGTGTTACGGGAGAGTTGTTGTTTTAGTTTTTCAGTTTAATTTAGAGATGCAGCGTGGAAACAGGCCCTTCGGCACACCAAACCGCGCCAACCAATGATCCCCGCACATTAACACTATCCAACGCACCCCCAGGACAATTTTACATGCATACCAAGCCAATTAACCTACAAGCTGGACGTCTTTGGAGTGTGGGAAGAAACCGAAGATCTTGGAGAAAACCTACGCAGGTCACGGGGAGAACGTACAGACTCCGTACAGACAGCACCCGTAGTCAGGATCAGTGTCTCGGGCGCTGTAAGCAGTAGCACTACACTACTATGCCACCCATAGTTATGCGTTAAGGAGTTTTCTGTAAATTGATCATTCAAGTAGCTGAATAATAAAACAAGTATATTGATTATTAATGGCAGTTCTGCTTGGAAAGATGAGCACAGAGGTGGTCACAATATTTAATGCTCGATTTGTAACAGCCTGCAGAAATACACTCTGAAGTTGTTTAAAAGCAACGTTTCAAAGTCTGCAGATTATCCCGTGATTTGTTAAAAGTGAAATGTTCTGCTGGACTATGCAAGGTGGGGAGGAGAAATACTGGAAATACGCAGTCAGTAGGATTCTTAAAACAGTGAGTGAAGCTACATGTTAACAGGTCAAAAAAATATCGATCAGTAATTGAACAAAAGGTTCTTTACTAGATTTTCCAGACTCGGAGACAATTTCTTCCCAGCTGTTATCAGGCCAGCCAACCGACAACTGGCGAGCAGTCCTGAGCTACTATCTACCACATTGGGAACCCTCGGACTATCTTTAATCACACTTTACCTTACACTGAATATGATTTCCTTTATCCTGTATCTGTACACCGTCACACACAATGCTGGAGTAACTCAGGGGGGCAGGCAGCATCTCTGGCGAGAAGGAATAGGTGACATTTTGGGTCTAGACCCTTCTGTAGAACCTCTTCTGAACTTCGCTGCTTCCCCAGCTCCCATTCTCCGCGATACTCCTTCACTGAGCTGGCCTTTCATCATCGGATCCAAATAAATCTTTATCGGGGGGCTTGTTTTGTGTCAACATTCAGTAGTTGAGTTTTGTTTGTTGTCCTGTGGACCGAGGTAGAGTGAAAAGCTTTTGTTGTGTGATAACCAGTCAGCGGAAAGACTATTCGTGATTACAATCGACCCATCCAGAGTGTACAGATGAAATGTGGAAGAAGGAACTGCAGATGCTGGTTTACACCAAAGATAGACACAAAATGCTGGAGTAACTCAGCGGGTCAGGCAATATCTCTGGAGAAAGGGAATAGATGACGTTTCAGGTCAGGATCCTGCTCCGGATCCATGTGCTTTTGGGATGTGGGAGGAAACCAGTGCACCCGGAGGACACCCACGTGGTCGCAGGGAGATTGTGCAAACTCCACACAGGCAGCACCCGAGGTCAGGATCAAACCTGGATATCTGGCGCTGTGAGGCAGCAGCTTTACCACTGCACCACTCTGCCACCCATAAATGAAGGAAAGGCAACATCATTTTGTAAAAAAGGATATCACATTGGATCGACATATTGATCACGCATGGAACTGCAGAGGCTGGTTAATACACAAAAGGACACAAAGTGCTGGAGTAAGTCAGCAGGTCAGGCAGCATCTCTGGAGAACATGGGAGGCTCCTCTCCATCGAAAAAGGTTCCAGAGGCAGAGATGACAGAAGAAGAGCTGTACATCTTGGCAAACTGATGTGGGGGTGGAGGGGTGGAGACTTCCTTTGAGGACAGAGGAAGGGTCTCGACCCAAAACATAACCTGTCCAAGTTCTCCAGAGATGCTGCCTCTCCCGCTGAGTACTCCAGCACTTTGTGTCTTGAAGGACACTTTGCATCCTTAAGTTTATTTACTTTTTTCACATTAATGGAAGGTGTCAATTTGATTCCATAACTTTCTTTTTGGGGTAGTTATCTGTGAATTCTGTAAGGATGAATTTCCATTGCCCCAATGGCTGTAATGCAGGAGTGCAGAGCTCAACATTACAAATCTGTATCCACTTTCAATGACAGGTTCAACTTGAAATATTGTTTAACGCCCACCTTGTTAATATCTGGAATTTTGTTCTTTCCCGTTGGAGTTCAAATTCGAAAGTCAACTGTTTAGTTGTGATAGGGATCAACAATGGAACAATGAAGTTCTTACCTAGTGCAGCTTAACAGACCAGTCAATACACTCCCTATAGTACACATGTAGAGGTTTGATAATGTATTCGCCAGCATACAAAATCCCCTCACTCTCGGAAGGAAGTTGAAGTGTTGATGAGTTTTCTTTGTCTGCGATCAATGTGCTGGGGCCAGGATAGATCTTCTGAGATGTGTGCACCCAGGAACTTGAAGCTCTCGACTCTCTCCACTGCCGTCCCGTCGATAAAGACAGGTTAGAGTAAGAGATTTCAGGATGCTCAGTGGTGGCATTATTAATGATGCAGGGTGATTCCCTCTTATTAGTGGCAATGTTAGCAGCGAAAGAAGTCTCCCGTAACAGACATCTGTTAATAATATCACTAAACAGAACCCAGTGGTTTCCCCGATATGTTATCTGTGTCATAACCAGAGCATGAAGAATTCTTCTAGACAGTCAAATAAGTTATCCAAATAAGTAAAATTTATGAGTAATTGGAATTTATAAGGAAAAGTCTTCAGCTTCAATCATTTAAACTTCTAACAAAAAGTATATTCACTTAATTTACATATTTCAATAAATTGAAAATTATTACAAAAAAACTTGGGAACCCATCCTGTGCAGGAATATCTTCGAACCAGCATTGATATATCACAATAACAAAATGTTCGTAGAATTGAAAAGCTAAATATCATCGACTCTGATGGGGCTTGATCCTTCAGTCGACTTGTTTGAACTCCCCACCAGTTCCCTGGTTTACAAGGTCTCCATTGCCTTACATTGTTTCCTCCTTTAGATCTGCGATCCTCCCCTTCAAGGTCCACACCTCTCCCGGCCAAATGAGCCAATAGACAATAGGTGCAGGAGCCACAGCCACAGCCACGTCCAATTAAAGGGCCATTGCACCAATTAACCTGATCCTACAAACCTACTCCTGGAACCCAGAAGGGAAGGGGGACAGGAAGCTGTGGGGAATAATGTAAGGAATAGGAATAGAATTAGGTCAATCAGCCCATCAAGTCTACTCTGCCATTCAATCATGGCTGATCTATCTCTCTCTCCTAACCCCTGCCTGCTTCTGCCTTCTCCCTACACCTCTGACACCCGTACTAATCAAGAATCTATCTATCTCTGCCATAAAAATATCCACTGACAGCCTCCACAGCCTTCTGTGGCAACGAATTCCACAGATTCATCAACCTCTGACTAAAGAAATTCCTCCTCATTTCCTTCCTAAAAGAACGTCCTTTAATTCTTAGGCTGTGTCCTCTGGTCCTAGACTCTCCCACTAGTGGAAACATCCTCTCCACATCCACTCTATCCAAGCCTTTCACTTTTCTGTATGTTTCAATGAGGTTCCCCCCTCATTCTTGTAAACTCCAGTGAGTCCAGGCCCAGTGCCAACAAGCGTTCATCATAGGTCCCTCCTCTAGACCCTCTCCAGAGCCAGCACATCCTTCCTCAGATATGGTGCCCAAAAATTGCTCACAATAAGACTCTAAACCCTCTTGTTTGTCTCCGGAAGTAAAACCCATTGGGTGAATTCACCTTACGGTGTGTGCAAGTGGATTAATTGTTGATCTGGAGTCATGGCTGATACTACAGTACATTTCTAATGTCACAAACTTACTTTAGGTTTTTCTGTAACTAATTTAAAAAATACAATTTGGATTTTTCTCCACACCAAATATTTCCATGTTCCTGCCTTGTTAAGATAAAAAACCATCACTCATTTCATGTGATGTTTAGAAGTCTTAGCTACCTATAAATATAACCTGCATCATGCACTCTGTTGCTCATTTATCCCAGCTTGTTATTATGCCTGGCAATAACCTGAAAAATATGTTGCACTTTTCCTCATTCAGATTTTGAGGCAAAATGCCTCAATCTAATTGTGATGGGATCCAATTATTTTTTTTAACGTTTTTTTTCTCAGAGAGACAGTCTTTTCGCCCACCAAGTTCGCACCAACCAGCGATCCCCGCACATTAACACTATCCTGCACACACTAGGGACAGTTTACTTGTATACCAAGCCAATTAGCCTACAAACCTGGACTTCATTGGAGTGTGGGAGAAAAACAGAGATCTTGGAGAAAACCCACGCAAGTCACGGGGAGAAGGTACAAACTCCATACAGGCCAGCACCCGCTGTTAGGATCGAACCCGGGTCTCTGGCACTGTAGGTGCTGTAAGGCAGCAACTCTACCGCTGCGCCACCATGCCACCCTCTCTGGTTATATCTTTCAAAATTTAGTTATCAGAGAGAGTGGGTTTTTTTTGGGTTTTTACGCCTAATAAACATATTTACTTCTGGCCACATTTACTTACAAGAACACAATAAAAAGATAGTAAATGTAGAAATAACATTTAAATAGGAAATCAGATGGGGTTCTATTCTCTCTGTATGAGCCACAGACTGTCCTAATCTGAATATATACACTTGAAATGTCGACTATATATTTCCCAAGAAAAAAACTTTAGCAGTTTAGTCAAAGTGCTGGAATTACTCAGTGGGTCAGGCAGCATCTGGGGAGAAAAAAGATGGGTGCTGTTTCGGGTCAGAAGAAGGGTCCCGGACCTGAAACATCACATATCTGTGTGTCTATCTTTGGTATAAACCAGCATCTGCAGTTCCTTTCTACCCACTTCACCAGTTTACCAGGGCGGCATGGTAGTGTTGCTGCCTTACCGAGCCTGAGACCCGGGTTCGATCCTGACTAAGGGTGCTGTCTATACAAAGCTTGTACGTTTTCCCCGTGACCTGCGTGGGATCTAGGTGCTCCGGTTTGATCTCACACTCCAAAGACGTACAGGTTTGCAGGCTAATTGGCCTGGTAAAATTGTAAATTGTCCCTAGATTGTATAGGATAGTGTTAGTGTACGGGGATTGCTGGTCGGCATGGGCCTAGTGGACCGAAAGGCCTGTTTCCACTCTGTATCTCTAAACTAAACTAAACTTTGGTTTCATAATGTTCGAATAATGTAAGCCATGGGCGACCAAAAGATTATAATGGGCTGGAATTTGGTTACTAATGTGCAAATCGGCCAACAGATTCAGAGCATGAAGCAATGCCTTGAGTTATGAATATCCAGGAATTGCTGTTGATTTAGATCTCTCCATCATTTGATTCTCATTACTGGTATCTGACCCTTAGCTTTCTCGTTATTTTCACTGGATTTGCCCATTAAACTAGCCACTGAAAGTTAAGTCTGGCCATTAAGAGTGCCAGCATCCTTTCATCAGTGTGGGAAATGTCTCTCCAACCAAGAAAGTGGATAAAATCCTTCATTTACTGAATCGTTTTGAGAAAATCTAATTATTTTTAACGTGTTAAATTTTAAATCGTCTTAACTGTTTTTATCTTTACTATTCTTTACTATTGATCACACTTTTTAATGTACTGTCCAATGCTGTTGATCCTATCTTTTTAATCTCAGTCCTCAATCTCCCAGGTTAAACAAATAGACAGCGGGTGTCGGAAGGAATTGCAGATGCTGGTTTAAACTGAAGATAGGCACAAATAGCTGGAGTGTTGATTCATGCCGTGTTAGAAGCCCGTACGTCTAGTTAGTTAGTAGGTTGAAACTGCAGATGCTAGTTTACACTGAAGAGAGACACAACTTCATCAGTCTGAAGAAGGGCCTCGACCTGAAACGTCACCCATTCCTTCTCTCCAGAGATGCTGCCTGCCACGCTGAGTTACTCCAGCATCTATCATCTAGTTAGATAAATGGCAAAGTAAAACTTGGGCCATGAGGATTAACTAACAACTTGAATCCAGTGATGTGTTGGAAGGAAATGCAGCTGGTGGTTGAAACCGAAGATAGACACAAACAGTTGTAGTAACGGAGGCGAGGAAACACTTTTTCTCCCAGAGAGTGGTGAGTCTGTGGAATTCTCTGCCTCGGAGGGCAGTGGAGGCGGGTTCTCTGAATGCTTTGAAGAGAGAGCTAGATAGGGCTCTTAAAATAGCGGAGTCAGGGGATATGGGGAGAAGGCAGGAACGGGGTACGGATTGGGGATGATCAGCCATGATCACATTGAATGGCGGTGCTGGCTCGAAGGGCCGAATGGCCTACTCCTGCACCTATTATCTATTGTCTGTACCCACCTATAAGGGTCTGGACCCAAAACATCACCCATCCCTTCTCTCCAGAGTTGCTGCCTGTCCCGCTGAGTTACATTTTGTTGATTGTTTGATTCTTGTTTTGATTCTGCTTTTCACTGCTTAAGGATAAGGGGGAAATCCTTTAAAACCGAGATGAGGAGACCATTTTTCACACAGAGAGTGGTGAATCTCTGGAACTCTCTGCCACAGAGGGTAGTTGAGGCCAGTTCATTGGCTATATTTAAGAGGGAGTTAGATGTGGCCCTTGTGGCTAAGGGGATCAGAGGGTATGGAGAGAAGGCAGGTACGGGATACTGAGTTGGATGATCAGCCATGATCATATTGAACGGCGATGCAGGCTCGAAAGGCCGAATGGCCTACTCCTGCACCTAATTTCTATGTTTCTATGTTTACTCCAGCATTTTGTGTCTAGCCACCTATCACTTGCCCGCTCTCACCTGTTTATTCCAGCTTCCCCACCCCCCCACTCCTGTTGGCCTGTAAAAGGTTCCAAACCCGAAACACCGCCTGTCCACTCCCTCTGCAGCTGCCGGCTGAACTGCTGAGTTCCCGCGGCACTTTGTTGCTCGTGGGATCAATGTTTTGACAGGCGGCGTTTTTATTTTAGTCCCTGCGTTTTTCTGTGGGACAAATGCTTCTGCCGTCTTTGTGGCACTTTGGCAACTCTGGAGCTGGTGCCAGTCAAACAAGCCCCAGCACCTTTTCTTGTAGCCGGTGCGGAGTGCGAAGCTGTTGTCACCATGCCCACCTCCTACTGTGAGAGACTGGCACACAGGCATGGATGGATTTGACTTCACATTGAAGGTGGCAGATGGATTGTGTCTGCAAACCTTTTTCCCACTGGGGGCCTGTTCCCAGACTCCAGCCAATGCCACTCCCGAGTTGGCTTTTAAAAACTCTGCAAAACGGGTCCAAAACGAGCTGTTTCTCTGCCACGCTGCCATCATCATCACATCCTGCGCCTTGTCACCATCAACAAGGCAGCCAGGGTCGATGTCACTGCTGCACAATACTGATGATTGCTATCATTGACGTTAATTTCTATATTAATATTGCATTGATAATTTATGCTAAGGATAGATTGCCAGACAGAAGAAATCAGCCTCTTTCCTAATAGACAAAACTAGCCTCCAAATTAAAATCTAGAATTTTACATTTTTTAGATTTTAATTTTGATGCTCTCCAATTTGATTAGTTTAGTAAATTAGAAATTGATTGGTCACAAAAATCAAAACAAAAGAGAGCGATATATGGTTGGGATAAATATTGTTGATAAACCTGGCTTAGTGGTGTGTGTACAAATACCATTTTGTCTACAAAAATGCCACTGATTAGTGCAGCTTATTGCTTTCTATTTTCCATTGTGTTTCTGGTGACTTGTTGTTGTTCATCTTTGCCCTTTCTCCCTTGCAACAAAAGCATGACAATGTTGGTTGAGTGAATCCTCTTCCTGCTGGCACCAGATACATTTGTGCATCTCACTCCCTCAGCTAATTGTGTTGCTCAAACCACAGCTCTGGACTTTTGTAATAAATTCATTTGCTGGTATTTTTAAGCATCAAGATGTTTGGCTCCCATAACTCCACACGGTCCTGAACTACAATCTACCTCATGCTGAGAGAATGGAGCGACTGGGCTTGTACACTCTGGAGTTTAGAAGGATGAGAGGGAATCTTATTGAAACAGATTAGATTATTAAGGGTTTGGGCAGGAAACATGTTCCCGATGTTGGGGGAGTCCAGAACCAGGGGCCACTGTTTAAGAATAAGGGTAAGGCATTTAGAACGAAGACGAGGAAACACCTTTTCACACAGAGAGTTGTGAGTCTGTGGAATTCTCTGCTTCTGAGGGCGGTGGAGGCCAGTTCTCTGGATACTTTCAAGAGAGAGCTTGATAGAGCTCTTAAAGATAACGGAGTCAGGGGATATGGGGAGAAGGCAGGAACGGGGTACTGATTGTGGATGATCAGCCATGATCACATTGTACGGCGGTGCTGGCCCGAAGGGCCGAATGGCCTACTCCTGCACCTATTGTCTATTGATTCTCGGACTATCCTTGACCGGACTTTGCTGGCTCTTCCTTGCACTAAATGCTGTTCCCTTATCATGTATCTATACACTGTAAACAGCTCGATTGTAATCATGCATTGTCTCTCTGCTGACTGGATAGACACAACAAAAAGCTTTCCACTGTACCTCAGCACATGTGACAATAAACTAAACTGTAAAACATCTCTTGCCAGCATCAAGTACGATATGAAGCAGCTACAAGTACATCTTCAGCACTCTCCCAACAATGAGCTTTCATCTCAGAAGAGCACTCTTACTGTTGGGAATTTTTTTTTTTTTTTTTTTTTTTAATCTATTTGTTCTTTTGTCAAATATGAAGGCTGCTCGCAGGTATTGAGGCTGAACCATGCGCTGTGCCCTTTCATCAGGCATTCTTGCAGCTGAGCTCCTCCAGTCTTGGACTAACCTCTCTTCCTCAGAGGAGCGAACAGTTTCCTAAATTGGTAAATCATCCAACTCCGTACTGTGAGGGGTGAATGGGGCTGGGAATTTCAGAGTAAATTGAATGTGTGATACCATGGCAACACGGGTCGAGAGGTGCAACACTCTTAGTCAACATTAATGAGTGCTGCTCACTCGTCTGTCAGAGGTTCACTACTCCGCCGGCTGTTCATATATAAAAATGGCCATGGTTATTTAGGTAATAGACTTCCATAGTCTGTACTGGATGCTTTAGGTCCACCCTTTTTCAGTCTCACACATTCCTTCCCCCCAGAGGTGCTCCCTGTCCCGCTGAGTTACTCCAGCATTTTGAGTCCACCTGCTAAGCCGCCAATGCCAATTCCCCGGCTATTCCCAAAGTGAAAATGGCTGCTTACATATTTTCTTGCAGTTTGGCTTGCAAGTGCACTGGTGTAAACCAGCATCTGCAGTTCCTTCCTGCACCTCATGCAACAAAGGACTGCATTGAGACAAAAATGCTGGAGAAACTCAGCGGGTGCAGCAGCATCTATGGAGCGAAGGAAATAGGCAACGTTTCGTGCCGAAACGTTGCCTATTTCCTTCGATCCATAGATGCTGCTGCACCCGCTGAGTTTCTCCAGCATTTTTTGTCTACCATCGATTTTCCAGCATCTGCACAGTTCCTTCTTAAACACAAAGGACTGCATTAATTGACTCCAGGTCTGCTTTATGCAAGATTTGTTATTGCACTCCAAGCGTTGAAGGTGTTTTCAGTCACTTTGCCGAGCGGATGACGTAGAGAGAAGATGCCCTCAGTCAGTTCGCCTGTTGCCCGATCTGATGGCGGATGAGTATTGACGGCTGGTCTCTGGATAACTCGATCGAACGGAGACAGCAGATGCATGATGAGGTCAGCTCTGATTCATCCTAGTGTGGGGGTCACCTTCTAATGCAGTGTGGAGCTCAGCTGTGTACAGTTCACATTGATTAGCATGATGCAGTCCCTAACGGTGTAGCCTGCAGTTGTGTGTGATTACATCCTCACTCACACTGGGGAAATAAGTGTGGGGCTGCTTCATTTGGCCTATAATCAGGTAGGTTGTGCATGTGATGAACCCTGGCCGATAAAACAGTTAGGAGCAAATCAAATTAACTCCTGCATCATTGATCTAGTGATAAATAAGTTCTTGTATGTTCCTTTTAGATTTTTTTTGTGCTCTGAAACTCGAAGTTTTAGTTTTGTGGAAATAGGCCCTTCGGCCCACCGTGTCGGTGCTGGTACACTAACACTATCCTACACACCATGGCCAATTCACAATCTTTACCGAAGCCAATGAGCCTACGAACATAATAATAATAATAATAATAATAATAATCTTATTTATATAGCCCATTTTCAGTCAACTTGCATTGACCCCAAAGTGCTTCACATAATTACATAACATTTACACATAGGCAAAGATGGATGAAGTGTCTTGCCCCAAGGACACAACAACAGTATGCACTCCAAGCGGGATTCGAACCGGCTACCTTCCGGTCGCCAGCCGAACACTTAGCACATTGCGCCATCTGTCGTCACATGTACGTCTTTGGAGTGTGGGAGGAAACCAGAGCACCTGGGGAAAACCCACGGAGTCATAGAGTCGTACAGCACGGAAACAGCCCATCAGGCCAACTCACCCAAGTTGCCCCAACTAAGCTAGTCCTATTTGCCCATGTTTGGCCCATATCCCTCTAAACCTGTCCTCTCAATGTACCTGTCCAAATGTCTTTTGAATGTTGTTATAGTGCCGAAGTCGGATCTGCCATCCAGAATTACCTGTCCTGAATGGCGAAGAACTTTCAAAGCCAGGATTGTACTCATAAGCCACCTGAGAGTCCATAAAAACGCAGAACGTAGACCGTCTTCCTCGAACTTGAGGGATAGCCACAACGTCGACATGTACCTGCCTCAACGACCTCCTCTGGCAGCTCGGTCCCATTACCCAGCACCATCTGTGTGACTTCTCACTGTGGGCTTTGCGCTGCCACACATGGGTCTGTGCTGAGGAGATCTGTCCATGTAATGGAGGATATCTCTCGTTACAATGTAGAGGTTGTTATTCCCAGTAGGGCTTTCAGCAATTAAAATTGGTGAAATGTGTAACGTAACCAACAAAGGCCATTTTGGCAATGCCGCAGACCTCTGTTTAAAAGAAAGCAAAGTTGTTTGGTAAACCAGGGCCCCAGATGGATGTTTGAATGAGGAGTACATAAACTGGTGTAGCAAGGGACTGCAGAGGGGTGGCATGGTGGTGCAGCGATATAGTTGCTGCCGTACAGCACCAGAGACCTGGGTTTGATCCTAACTATGGGTGATGCCTGCACGGAGTTTGTACGTTCTGCCCGTGACCTGCGTGGGTTTTCTCCGGGTCCTCTTGTTTCCTCCCTCCATTCCAAAAACATTGTAGGCTAGGTAGACACAAAATGCCAGAGTAACGCAGCGGGTGGGGCAGCATCTATGGAGAGAAGCAAATGGCGATGTTTCGGGTCGAGACCCTTCCTCAGACGGAAAACCACCTGGTTGTGGGAAGGGGCAGGCAGCCGGTTCGAGCAGAGCCTGGTGCCGTGACTCGCGAGTGGTCTGAGGAAGGGTCTCAACCCGAAACGTCACCCATTCGTTCTCTCCATAGATGCTGCCTGTCCTGCTGAGTTATTCCAGCTTTTTGTGTCTATCTTCCGTTTGAACCGTCATCTGCAGTTCCTTCCTACACATTATATATATATATAACAATCCTTACAGTCAAGGATGTCGATTCTTGCTCTTAGTGGCCCTCCTAACCACGTAACATTCTCTGGCCAAGGAACAGGTAGGCAGCTTCAACATCTCACTGCTGCGGGCCTTGCTAACCTGCCAATCCCCCCCCTGCCCTGCTTGCGGGGAGGAGAGTAACACGCAGTGCCTCCTCTCTCCACCGCCAGCTGAAGGTGGAAGCTCGACACCTGGCAAATTGCATTGGCAAAGCAGCGTCCAACTGTGTTGTGATACAGAAGACTTTTATCACTCCGGCATCCCGCGCTGCTTGCTGTAGCTCAGCTTGCGTTTAGCAAAAGAAAATATTGAGTTCCCCTTCTCAATTTTTAAAATCCAATTTCAGATGTAGTTAGGATAATACCCCTGCACTTCCATTTCAGGTAAGTTGTCTACAGGGGGTCTCGGGGGAGAGATATGATCATCATCATTAAAATAGCCCACCAAACTGTGCTGTTTAAGACTGACAAGATGTTCATAAAATCACAACGTCAACTGCTGAGAGCCCATTAATGCAGGGTCGTTCATAATAAGGTTTGAATGAATTCCTCTATTGCATATCTAAATTGATGCCCTGTTAAACATAGAAACATAGAAACATAGTGCAGGAGTAGGCCATTCGGCCCTTCGAGCCTGCACCACCATTCAATATGATCATGGCTGATCATCCAACTCAGTATCCCGTACCTGCCTTCTCTCCATACTGTTGAAATATTAAACTGGCTAAAATTAAGTACAGAGTACATAAAATATCTAAGGTAGACATAAACGCTGGAGAAACTCAGAGGGTGAGGCAGCATCTATGGAGCGAAGGAAATAGGCAACGTTTCGGGTCGAAACCCTTCTTCAGGCTGAAGAAGGGTTTCGACCCGAAACGCCGCCTATTTCCTTCGCTCCATAGATGCTACCTCACCCTCTGAGTTTCTCCAGCATTCTTGTCTACCATCGATTTTCCAGCATCTGCAGTTCCTTCTTAAACATAAAATATCTACGTTGTCCCCTGAAGACAGTAAAATCTTGCAATCTTATTATTTTTGGTCGGGTGTGATTAAGATGACCATTTAATTTATTGGAAATATACAGTAGATAGTGGAGGTCAGTGCAGCAAGGAAATTGGTGTAAAGTTACCACTTGAAGCAGCAATATATAATTTGGGGAACTGTATTTTAATTTTGAACGCCTTGAAGATCTTTCGCCTTGCTTAGCCACAGGCTAGGAGGAGGACAGGAGAGTAGCTAATGTTGGTCCTTTATTTAAGAAGGAAAGTAGAGAGGATCCGGGCAATTATAGGCTGGTGAGTCTCACAACAGTGGTATTGAGGCAATTGAAGAAGATTCCAGTGGGTGATCAATGGATGGCATGGACTCGATGGGCCGAAGGGCCTTTCCCCATGCTGTATCTCTAGGCTAAACTTAAGTGCGTCACCGGAGAGATGACGGCAGAGGTAGACAGCTGTCTCCGTATGATCGCCACCATTTCAGTGGAATCTGACAGTGCTCGATCTGACAAGGGATATGACGTTTGGGCTAAAGGGAGAGAGAGATACACAGTCGGTGCTAGATCCTGCAGTGAAGGGGGTGAGGCAGAAGCTGGGCTGAAGGCTGATTTGCTAAATAGACTCATAGCCACAAAGTTATAGAGGAAAGATCAGGTGATTAAAGAGCAGGGTGGCGCAGTGGTAGACTTGCTCCCTTACAGCGCCACCAAAGACCCTGGTTCGATCCTGACTAAGAGTGCTGTCTGTGCGGAGTTTACACGTTCTCCCTATGACCACGTGGGTTTCCTCCGGGTGGTCCGGTTTCCTCCTACATTCAAGACGTGCAGTATTGAAGGTTAATTGCCTTCTGTAAATTGTCCCTGTGTTGTGTAGGGTGGGCGTGGCGTAGGGATCGCTGGTCGGCGTGGACTCGTTGGGGTGGAAGGTCCCGTTTTCACGCTCTATCTCTAAACTACAGCAGGGCCTGAGCCGAACAACAACTTGTTATCGCCAGTAGGGGGCGTGTGATGGGAGCTGGCACCGTCAATGTAGAACCCTGAGCCACTGAAGTGAGCGTTCTTAGAAAGCTCTGGATTTGTACAGCTGACTGTTGGGGTATTGGCCAGGGAAATGGTGATGACAGCGGCATGCTAGCGCAGAAGGCGCTCATTAATGAAATCTCTGTGAAGGACGACCAGAAGCTGTGAACCACACCTGCAAAGCACAGCAGGGCCACGCTGTTGGATGTGGGCGAGATTGCCCGCGGTGATAGAGGGACTGCTCATTGTGCGTTCGCATTTGGAGAGTGATTTTGGCGCTGAAATATTTTCAGTTCTCCACGGCAGGCAGATCAAAGAGACAATTGATCTGTTCGAGCAGCGTCCAAGAACTGGCACCGCACGGTGGCAGAATTGGTGCCTTACAGCGCCAGAGACCCGGGTTCAATCCTGACTGCAGGTGCTGTCTTCCTGTGACCTCGTGGGTTGTCTCCTGGCACTGCGGTTTACCCCACACAATCCAAAGACGTACAGGTTTGTAGGTTAATTGGCTTCAGTAAAACTGCTTGTGTACGGGATGATCGCTAGTCGGCACGGACTCGGTGGGCCGAAGGGCCTGTTTCCGCTCTGTATCTCTAAAGTAAAGTAAAACTGGATCATTGGAGCTATAGGACAGCCCATGTACCAGTAAAGGAGTGCACAGAAAGAGGGTTAGGTGAGATCATTTCAACTCGATCTGGCACAGATGTGCTTGTTGTGGAAGGTGAGACTGTGGCAGGTTTGGCGCAGAATCTTGCATGTACAACACAAGCCGTTTGTTATATGTAGAGTCACTGAATCATCTGAATCTCACACAGCTTCACTTGGGCGTTTGAAGGGAAGACTGTATTGCAATGTGGAGGCAGTTCAAAAGCTTGAAAGAACTTCTGAGCGATACGAGTCCAATACTGTGGAACCAGAAACAAAAGCAGCAAATAGCAGCAGTGTCCAGCAGGTCAAGTAACATCAGTGGGCAGAGAAGCAGACTTGACACTTTGGGTTAGAACTGGAAAGTTGAAAAGACCAGTTTCTTTCAAGTTGCAAAAAGAAAGTGGAGAGAGAGAGAAAAGACAGAATATCTATGAAAATTGCAAAGATAACGATTCCTTTCAAGTTGCCATTTTGAAGCCAGTTTGCAAATGGTGGAACAGAAGGGTACAGTGGAAATAAAAAATAGTTGTCTGAAATTGTTAAATTCATCCTTAATTACAGTGTTAAATCCCAAAGCACATGATCTGCTCTGGTGGCAGATGAAGTGTTGTTCCTTGAATTTATGTTGCAGGTTTGTGGGTTAATTAGCCCTCGGTAAATTGTCCTCTCGTGTGTGTGGGAGTGGATGAGAACATGGGATAACATAGAGCTGGTGGGTGAATTGTCGGCATGGACTCGATGGGCCAAAGGGCCTGTTTCCATGCTGATCTCTAAACTAAGACCAATGGGGGGGTGGGTGGCAGAAATGTGCGTTAACACCAGTACTGATGTTCCTTGAACTTCTCCCTGTGCAGGTTTATAGTGATTATTAGTTAATGTGAATTCTGTGGCTGGCCACTCATTTCCCCCCAGTGTTTGCAGGGAAATACACAATGTGTCCCTTTTGATGAGATAATGGGATAACATAGAACTTGTGTGTACAGGGTGATCGAAAGAGCTGTAAAAGTTGCACATGGACTCAATGGGCCGAAGGGCCTGTTTCCATGCTGGATCTCTAAACTAAGACCATTACAATGGGGGGCAATTTACGGAGGGCCTGTGTGCCAGTAAAAAGGTGCACACAAACATAGATGGTGCGATCATTTCATCTAGATCTGGCACATCACAAGATGGTGTGGATGAAAGGGCGGCACGGTGGCGCAGCAGTAGAGTTGCTGCCTTACAACGCTAGAGACTCGGGTTCCATCCTGACTACGGGTGCTGCCTTACGGAGTTTGTACGTTCCCCCCACGTGGGTTTTCTCCAGGGATCTTTGGTTTCCTCCCACACTCCAAAGACGTACAGGTTTTTGTAGGTCAATTTGCTTGGGTATAAATGTAAATTGTCCCTGGTGTGTGTAGGATAGTGTTAATGTGTGGGCATCGTTGGTCGGTGTGGACCCGGTGGGCCGAAGGGCCTGTCTCCACGCTGTATCTCTGAACTAAACTAAAAAAGGAGGAGTCATGGATGAAATAGTTGTGGAAGCCAACTTGCTACCCATCTGTGATGAAAATAGAACTGTCAAGAAATGGAAAAATAAATCAGGTATGAATGGTGTGAACATGGGGCCAAAGTGGGAATTAGCAGCAGAGGTAATGTGGCAGCATTGATGCAGTAAGATGGAATGAATTGCAGGAGAGGACTGAACTACTCCAATTGGCACAAACCAGGCGCCCAACATTGCAAATAGTGGAGGAGCTCTCGAGAGGAAATGTCTCTTTCAGGGGAAATCACTTCTCACAATGAACAGCATCTTCATAAGTTCATAAATTATAGGAGCAGAATTAGGCCATTCAGCCATCACGTCTACTCCGCCACTCAATCATGGCTGAACTATCTTTCCCTCTCAACCCCATTCTCCTGCCTTCTCCCCATAACCCCCGACACCCGTACTAATCAATAGTCTTTGTGACTTCAACAAGCAGTGCAGGAAAGAGTGCACGCACGCAACATGGCCTATTTATGACATCACTTCCCATAGCTAGGAATTGAATGGCAGCTATTTGATGGGTAGCTCCATTGTGTTACTTGCCTCAGTAAGTGGCCGCACCAAGAGCAGGCAGACCCGAGAAGATGCAGGATGAGAACCCAAGTTGGCTCACCCATCATCTAGGGAAGTATTCCCTATGTCCCTTACTAAAAGATTCTTCCTGATTTTGGTTTTCTCCCCCGCTCTCATTTGGTAGAATTCAATTTTCAAGAGAGAGTTAGACCCCCGAAGTGCCTGTTTCCACGCCGCATCTCAAAAGACTAACTTCCAAACTTCCCGACTTTTGTTGGCCTCGCTTTTTGTTTACATGATAAAATATGAACAGCCGATCATTCCATTATTTAATCTGGGATTAATTCAAATCTCATTTATTTTCCGGACCTTGAGTTTATTCTGATGCCTTTTTTCAAGTCATTGCTTCAAGTTTGTGGGGACAGAGCTAGCATTCTTAATAATTACCAGTGCCTTATTATTTTTATCCCTCGCTTTCCTTAATTTGAATAATATTGAAAGAATATTAGGCATCCCTGAAGTTTGGGTTTTGTTTATCTGGGACTTACAGTTCATCTATGTTGAAGTCAATACATCTGGCTGGATTATTCCCATGGTGGGATCACCATGTTTATGTTGTTTATCTTTCTGGTAAATAGTTTAGTTTATTGTCACATGTACCAAGGCACAATAAAAAGCTTTTGTTGCATGCGAACCAGTCAACGGCAAGACAATAGATGATTACAGTCCAGCCATCGTGGTGTACAGGTACATGAGAAAGGGAATAATGTTTAGTGCAAGATTAGTGGTGGATTTGCTGCCTCAGGGCGCCAGAGACCCAGGTTCGATCCTGACTACGGGTGCTGTCTGTACGCAGTTTGTACCTTCTCCCCGTGACCGTGTCTTTTTTTTTCTCTGGATTCTCCATTTTCCTCCCACACTCCAAAGAAGTCCAGGTTTGTAGGTTAATTGGTTTCTGGAAATTGTAAATTGTCCCTAGTGTGTAGGATGGTGCTAGTGTACGGCGTGGGGTGATCGCTGGTCGGCGTGGACTCGGTGGACAGGCGGACCTGTTTCCGCATTGTATCCCCAAAGCCTACAGTAAAGTTTAACGTCCACTGGGCACTGGGTATTAATAACCAGGATATCCATTGCATTCTGCACCATGGACAGATCGAGCCATTAATCCATTTTTCTTTGATTGGCGTGCCTGAGGTTTGTGGCTGTTGAGTTTGCAGGCTCACTGGTGTCATTGATGGAGAAAGTATATCGGAGCAAAGCATTTTAGTTTTGGAAACACAAAAATGCTGGAGAATCTCAGAGGGTGCAGCAGCATCTATGGAGCGAAGGAGATGGGCAACGTTTCGGGCCAAAACCCTTCTTCAGACATTAGTTTTGGAAACCACCTGCGCATATAATTTTTTCAGTCCAGATCCTTTAGGTCTCAACCCAAAATGTTGTCTGTCTATTACCTCCTGTGGATGTTGCCACACTCACCGAGTTCCTCCAATAGATGTGTTCCTACGTGTGGACTATAATGTTAGACGTGGCCCATAAGTCACCATATGAGGTGCTTTCACATTTCAGAGGCAAAAGACTCAAACTGACAGCCTCGTGGTTAGTTAACAATGCACCAAGGAGACTCATGCATTGGTTTGTGATTTGACTTCATAGAGATACAGCGTGGAAACAGGCCCATCGGCCCATCAAGTCCGCGCCGACCAACGATCATCCCGTACACTATCCTACACCTTCACACAAGGAAGAATTTACAATTTTACCAAATTTAATTAACCTACAAACCTGTACGTCTGTGGAGTGTGCGAGGAAACCAGAGCACCCGGTGAAAGCCCACACGGTCCCAAGGTCAGGGAGAACGTTCGTACAGACAACACCCGTAGTCAAGATCGAGCCCGGGTCTCTGGTGCTGTAAGGCAGCAACTCTACCCCTGCGCCACCGTGCCGCCCTTGAGGATTCCAACAAAGTGCCAGTTCCTTTCTTCTCTCACTAGAGTGATGATTCATACAGGATCTGAACACGATATAGCTCATCAAGGATTGAAATGATGCCATGTACATGGACAGTTGCCAGCTTGCCATTTAACAGAGGATATACGTGCTTCTGTAGCAGTGTGGGGAATATTCACTTGACTGATTCTTTGGTTGAAGGGATTGTTTTACAAAGACAGATTAAGTCGATGAGGTCAATACGTTCAGGGACTTAGCAACGATTAAAACATAGAAGATCTTGCAAGACTTAGAGTGACACAAGAACTGCAGATGCTGGAATCTTGAGCAAAAAAACAAAAGTGCTGGAGGATCTCAATGGGTCAGGTATCTGTTGAGAGAATGGACAGATGATGGGTCTAAGGAGAGAGGGAACATTTTTTAACAGGAACCTGGGGGGGGGCAACCTTTCCACTACGAGGCTGGTGGGTATATGGAACGAGCTACCAGAGGAGGTAGTTGAGGCAGGTACAATAACAACATTTAATAGACGCTTAGACAGGTACATGGATAGGAAAAGCTTGGAGGGATATGGACCAAATGCGGGCAAAATGGTCCAGCTTAGATGGGGCATCTTGGTCAGCATGGATGAGTTGGGCTGAAGAGTTGTATGGCTCTCAGACACTATGACATTTTGGGTTGGGCTCCTTCTGATGGGTACCAAGGTACAACACAAGTTGCTTTTGCAGTTCAGACACAAAAGACTCACAGTGATTGCATTGTAATTGGGCATCTGTGAGGAAAGGTGACCAGTCCATTCAATAGTAATGTTGGGATTTGAGTTTGGATCAACATGCCAGGTTGCCAGTGGAAAGATGATCCATTTCATTCTTCGCCGCCTATATAGTCTTCTTCTTTTCGTGTCCATCTTGTTACAAATGTTGACCTCGCTGTCATCGTACGTCCTGAAAAGGACGCAAGCTTCCGGCGACAATCAGTGGGAGCCATCGCTTGTTGCAATAGATGATGGTGGTAGCAGAATTAGCTCAGGATACTTCCAATTTCCAGCTTCTGCTATGGGGCCACGTATAGAGTAAATGGAAGCCAATATTTATTTCTGGATGAACAATTGTGGGGATTAATTGACTTCTTCAGCTGTACAATACTATAGCTGTAGTTCCTTGCTAGTGCAATAGTGCTGAGTAACTTGATAAGCTTAGCAGAACGAGTAAATGTGATCATAACTCTTTTTGCTAAGCTGAAGTTTATAGGTGAGCTGTCGGATTGTTAACAACTAAACATTCTCAACTGGTGTTTCCTGTTTGAATAGAATAGGCGACATAATCGAGATTTATGACTGCCTTCCATGACCTGAAGCATTAGTCTGCCCTGCACACTGTAACACGGATTGAGATTTGTCTTTGAGATGTCATTAATATGTCATAGACTCTACAAATGTGACTTGTTTCTTCTCGGTTACAACACCTGAGTTGAGAAAGTTGGCCCAGTGGTGCAGCGGTAGAGTTGCTGCCTGAAAGCCCTGTCCCACTGTACGAGTTCATTCCAAGAGTTCTCCCAAGTTTGCCCTGATTCGAACTCGGAGATTTACGGTAATGGCCGCTCGTCTGTACTCGGGGCTCTCGTAGACATTTTTCTACATGTTGAAAAATCTTCACGAGTCTTCCCGTGCTTACCTGCCGTTAGCGAGTCTTCACGAGTACCTGCCGTTAGCGTTACGAGCCGTTAAGAGATGTCCCCAGGCTCCGACGTACCCGCTACGTTCATTCTCCATGCTTACCACGAGTTAGATTTTATTTTAAACTCGCATCGTGGGATAGGGCCATTACAGCGCTAGAGACCTGGGTTCGATCCTGACTACGGGTGCTGTCTGTATGGAGTTTGTGCGTTCTCCCCGTCTCCTGCGTCGGTTTCCTCCCAAATTCCAAAGCTGTACAGGTTTGCAGGCTAATTAGCTCGGTAAAGATTCTAAATTGTCCCTAGTGTGGGCACGATAGTGTTAATGTGCGGGGATCTCTGTTCGGCGTGGACTCAGTGGGCTGAAGGGCTTGTTTCCGCGCTGAATCTCTAAGCTAAACTAAGCTAATCCTGGTTTTCATGCAGCGCAAATGTAACCACTTTGCTTCCAACCCTCTGTCGGTTTTTCCTGTCTTCATCACCAGCACTGTGAATTACAACTGTCATTCAGTGAACCTTTGCGCAGGTCAAATTGAATTGAACACTGTATTCTGTTGTAGTGTGACTGAGAGGATCTGTTCCCTGCTAAATGGCTGTCCTAACATCTCTGTACATCTGGCACTCAAATACAAGCCCACATGTGGTTTATTCTCTATTTTCTTGCATCTGTATTTCTATGGGCGGCTTCTAATACTTTGCTCCAAATTAAAAATAATTGGGAAATCCCACACAAGATAACTAGCGATTTTTTTCTCTAACCTCAAGGTAAAATGGCCTTTTCACTGTGCACTCCATGTCTCTCATAGCAATCAAACAGGAAAGCCATGCCATTGGACACTCTGATTAATAAGTGTAAAAAATCTATTAATAAAAATTAGACAGAGAGATTATAATAAATAGCTTATTAACTATGACCACCAGGTTTGAAGAACTGCTTCTTGCCAGTAACCACTGGGCTCTTGAACACTACACAACACTAACCTCGACAACTATGATCTTCTCTGAACGTTATCTTCGGTATTTGCACCATTATGGTTACTTAGTATGTGTAAGAAGAAACTGCAGATGCTGGTTTAAACCGAAGGTAGACACAAAATGCTGGAGTAACTCAGCGGGTCAGACAGTATCTCCGAAGAAAAGGAATAGGTGACGTTTCGGGTCGAGACCCTTCTTCAAACTCGGTATTACTTAGTGTGTGTAGGAAAGAACTGTTGATGCTGGTTTAAATCGAAGGCAGACGCTAAATGGCTGTCCTAACATCTCTGTACATCTGGCAATCAAATCTGGCACTCAAAATGCTGGAGTAACTCGGTGGGACAGGCAGCATCTCTGGAGAGAAGGAATGGGTGACGTTTCTGGTCGAGACCCTTCTTCAGACCCGGTATTGCTCAGTGTTACAGTTATTGATTGGTATATATATCTGAGTGTTGTTGGATTATTTACAAGCATATTAAACTACAGAAAGTAAGAATTTCATTGTACTCTTGCAGGTATATATGACAATTAAACCCTCTTGACTAGGTGGAGGCATGGTGACATAAAAAAAGTTTCAGATGATATTGACTGCCAGCTAAATTATCAATGTTGCATAGAGATAGAACCGAAGGCTTTAGTCTACTCTGTGGCACAACTTATGCCAAGCCAGTTAGCCTACAAAACCTGTTCATCTTTGAAGTGTGGTAGGAAACCGGAACACCCAGAGAACGTACAAACTCCATACAGACAGCACTCAATACTACACCTACTAGGAAGAATTTACAATTTTACTCAAATCCAATTAACCTACAAACCTGTACGTCTGTGGAGTGTGTGAGGAAACCAGAGCACCCGGTCGGTGAAAGCCCACACAGTCCCAGGGTCAGGGAGAACGTTCAAACTCCATGGAGACAATGCCCGTAGTCAAGATCGAATCCGGGTCTCTGGTGCTGTAAGGCAGCAACTCTACCACTGCGCCACCATGCCGCCCAATGTAGCTGGGGGGGAGGGGGGGGTTTGGTCAATCTGCCATCCTTGAAGCTGGAGCTTGTATTGTGACATAGTCTCCTTGGTATAAACATCGCCTGCCAATATTGTAGATTCATTGAGCCTTTCCCAGCAATTGTTTACCATTTTCAGCAATGATTTTGTAAATGAGGTCTCTGGAAATATCTTTCTCCATTTACACTCAGGCACAAAAGCATACTTGTGCACGGACATCTGCTCCAGTTACCTTTCACCCTCATCTCGTCCTCGTTATAACAATCTTACGCTACCCAAAATGTTTCCTGCAACTGGTTGTGGTCTTGCTGTATTCCTGGTGCAGATGCATTGAAATGAAGTCCAATGATTGCCCTGAAGGAGGAGAAGAGTCTCGTGCATGGACAGGGTTGCGTGAAGTTCAACGGTTCACTGGTTCTTTACAGTCACGTCTGCCCAGCTCCGTCAAGTTCTTTTGCAAAACCCACAACTCCACAGCCACCATATGTTGCCGCTGTTTACAGAGAAAAAGGCCAAAGTTAAAGAGCGCAAAGAAAAACTCAAATATTTCTGTCTCCCCAATATGAATTTTGAAAAGGAAATATGACATTATGAAAAGTGTCTGTATGAAAATGTCTCAATACGAAAAGTGTTAGGAATGGTGTAAAATTAATGACTCAATATGAATCTTGGTACTTCGGTAAACGCACCTTTGAATCATTCACTTTTGTTTAATTAATGTCCTCCCACTTCCACGCACCCTCATCATTAACATTGTTGCACTACACTTAGGAACTGTCCCACCCAAATAATGTCAACTATAATGTGAACTTAGGGAGAAACTGTGTGTGAGAGAATCTTTCTTTAGACTGTAGAGATACAGCGCGGAAACAGGCCCTTCGGCCCACTGAGTCCGTGCCGTCCAGCGATCACCCCGTACACTAACACTATCCTACATACTAGGGACAATTTACAATTGTACTGAAGCCAATTAACTGACAAACCTGTACGTCTTTGGAGTGTGGGAGGAATCCGGAGCGCCCAAAACCCACGCAGTCACAGGGAGAACGTACAAACTCCGTACAGACAGTGCCCGCAGTCAGGACCGAACCGGGGTCTCTCTCGCTGTAAGGCAACAAGTCAAGTCAAGTCACATTTATTTATATAGCACATTTAAAAAACAACTCTCGTTGGCCAAAGTGCTTTACATTTGTATAAGAATAGTATAACAAACAAACTACATACATATAGCCCTCGCTCAGAGGACGTGAAGAAAGGCTTGGGAGTAAAGATGGGTTTTTAGTCTCGACTTAAAGGAGTCGATGGAGGGGGCACCTCTACCGCTGCGCCAACGTGCCGCCCTTTTCTTGAGAACTTGCATACCAATTTGATACTCGCGTGATAAATACCACTCTGCATCAGCATGGGAGGTATCTAATTATTAAACTTTTGCATTAATTATGCCTCCTCATGTGGGTGTTACCAAGGAACTGCACTAAATGTTTACCTTGCGTGAATTGCATTGCATTTTCCATGAGTACGGTTTAAAACCAAGTGTGTATTCTGAATATATTTGGCAAGAATACAATCAGACTTGTGTTTGACTTCTCCAAAGGGACTTGCATGCAGGCACTGTACCATCAAATACATGTTAGCGTGATCAGTGGGAGGATTTGTTAAATCATGAGCCTTTGTTTTTTAATTCCAGACTGGAGCTTCACTGTTTGAGCTTGTGTGAACTTGAACCTTGTGAACATCAGAGCCAGTCTATTCAGCCAACTTCCACTGGTAAGATACACGACAGACTTTAATAATTCGGTCTCATATGTTATGTTTTTATTTTAAAAACTATTCCGCAATGTTTACTCCATTTGAAAGAATACAGCGGGATTATGGAGCACGAAGGTCGTTGTGACTGAAAGGTGTGTCCGCTAATGACTCACAGCTTTCCCTGACGCACCCCGACCAATTCAAACTTGCAGCCCTGCTCAATTCTGCCCTGCTTCCCAGAAATGGGAACAATGCGCATTTGTGCGGGCAAAAAAAACTGTCCCAGTGAAGGGATTTGCGAGCTTTGCCAGTGGTTGTGGTGGATGAAAGCACCGTGATGTGCCATGAAGCTTTCTCAAACCACACAAGTCATGGGTTCAGTTCCCAATGTGTGACAAATTAAACTGGCCCATTGTTGTCCTCAGACCTCTGAGCAAGAAGTAAAAGTTCTTTCATAGCTGCGCCATAAAACCCCACAACATCCTGCCCGTCTCTGGGAAGTACAAACGTATGGATGTTAGCGTGACTCCCTCCATGGTCAACAAGTTCCCCGAGATTCACTATCCGTATTTTTGCCCAACCCCAAATGATTCGCTACTTACATTAAATTCTTATATTGGCCCGCGGGCGGCACAGTTTATAGCCTGGATATTTCTGTTAACAGAGAAACCTTGCGTTTGACTGAAAATTCCAGTCACCAGAGGCAACTGCACTGTCATTAGCGGTGGAAAACAGTCCCACTTGGCAATTTTTTTCGGCGTCATATCAGGGTCGCCAAAAGATTTTGAACATTTCAAAATCCAGCGGGGACAAAAACAAATGTTGCGACACTTGGAAAAAACACCGCGCGTCAATACGTCATCGCGCCGCGACTCTCCGGTGACCTGATACGTCAGTTAATGATGCCGGCCTTCGCCCGAAATAAAAACGCCAAGTGGGACAGGCCTTTAAGGGTCGACGGGAAGTGATCAGATTCCGCACTTCCCATTTCGAAAGAGATTTCTTTGGGAAACTGAGAACACAAGCCGACTCGACAACACTGCCGAGTCAGTCCCCTCGTATTGTTTGCACCAAAATAATGAAGTGGTTCACCCATTAAAAGACGTGACAATGGTCTCCATGACTGGGCTCCTCATTATTTGCCTGTCCTTTCACACTCCAGTTCAGCCTTTATTCTGCGTTCTGTATCCAAAGCTTTTTTTTTAAACTTTCTTTAGTGTCAGTGCATCCATGAATGAGAATGTGATGAATAGCCCACATGGATTAGGTCTGGATTTTCTAATGACGTTCATCTAAATTTCATTTAGTAATTTTGCTCTTGTAAAGCATCTGACACCAGATGGCTGATGCCTTCTCTCTGATCACAATTTAATTCCACCTCCAATGGTAAAAGACAGGAGAATATCGAATGTGTTGGACTTAGTTTAGTTTCAGTTTGGAGATACAGCGCAGATACAGGTCCTTTCGGCCCACCGAGTCCGCGCCGATCAGCGATCACCACACATTAACACTATCCTACACACACTGGGGACAATTTACATTTACACCCCAAGCCAATTAACCTACAACCCTTTGGAGTGTGGGAGGAAACCGAAGATCTCGGAGAAAACCCACGATTTGTTAACTTGGACATTATTGGACATTAACTTTGAAGGAATGGTGATTTTTGGTGTCGAACAATGGAATATATTGCACAAATGCTTTATTATTTGACATAGAGTGCGTGAACAGATTATAATGTCTTTGTCATTTGTTCCTCTAACAGTTTTACAGAGCTTAAACATCGTAATGTCAAACTGAGACACTGCTTATAGCTGAAGGTTTTGTGTTTTCCTAATGTGCTTAGAAAGACTTTACCTTTCTGATCCCCTCATTGAGAACATGTTTGGTTCACAGCTGATTGGGTTTTTTTATTTAAATCCCACATTGGAAAGAATCTGCAGAGTTGCATTTCACTTTGCTGAGAATTTCTAAAAGCCCTGTCCCATGGTACGAGTTCATTCCACGAGCTCTCCCGAGTTTGCCCTGATTCGAACTCGGAGATTTACGATAATGGCCACTCGTCGGTACTCGGGGCTCTCGTGGACATTTTTCATCATGTTGAAAAATCTTCACGAGTCTTCCCAAGTATCTGCCGTTAGTGCTAAAAGAGACGTCCCTGAGCTCCGACGTACCCGCTACCTTCATTCTCCGTGCTTACCACGAGTTCGATTTTTTTTTAACTCGGGAGAGCTCTTGGAATGAACTCGCACAGTGGGACAGGGCCATAACAGATAGTGAGGGATTTGGGGACAATGTATTTCCTGTTCATTGCTATTATTCTTTGCTCTTCTGGCCTGGTTACAATTTGATTTAAAGATTTAATATTGAGGGGGTGGCTCTGTTGTTGGGAGAGGGGGGGGGGGGGGGGGGGGGGGGGGAGAGAGCCAGCTGCCAGGCACAAAAACATAATCTGTACCCCTTTGCTAGTTTAGTTTAGAGATACAGCGCGGAAACAGACCCTTCAGCTCACCGGGTCCGCGCTGAACAATGATCCCTGTACATTAACACTATCCTACACACACCAGGGACAATTTTCCAATTTTACCAAAGTTAAATAACCTACAAACCTGTACGCCTTTGGAATATGGGAGGTATCCGGGGCACCTTAGGAAAACCCCACACGTACGGCCAGTCCCCATAGTTAGTCTCTGGCACTGTAAGGCAGCAACTCTACCGCTGCGCCACCTTGCCACCCATGCTTGTTCCATTTGTCTGCATGTCCACAGTTCCCTTTGCTGGTGAAACACACATTTGGGTTGTAAATCCCACCTCAAGCCATTCATTTTGTGCATTATTGTAGGCGTCTTAGAACAGAGAACAGTACAGCACGTGAACAGCCATTCGAACCATAATGTCTGTGCCGAACATGGTGCCAAGTTAAACTAATCTCATCTGCCTGTACATAATCCATATCCCTCCACTCCCTTCATATTCATGCCTATCCAAAAGCCTCAAAAGCCACTACTGAATCTGCCTTCACTACCATCCCTGGAGAGAGAGATAGATCAGCCATGGTTGAATGATGGAGTAGACTAGATGGGCCAAATGTCCTAATTCTGCTTCTATCACTTATTACCTCATGACATGAAAAACTCACCTAACTTTTTTAAAACAGCAATGATAATAATAAATAATCTTCTTAAACATGGCTGGTCTTAAAGTCTTGATAAATGGCCGACAATTTAGTTTGACCCTGCTGGGTTCATTAGTACACTGTTAGTATTGGAACAACAGGCCATCAATGAATGGCACCGGACTATGGAAAATTAACAATAATCTCCGATAAGGAAACGGTGAAATAATGCAATAAAATCCCCTCCATTGTGTCATGGCTTCCTGTCCATGTTATCTTAACTTTAATATTATTGTGGATCAAATGTTATTGGCAAGGCCAAAGATCAGCGACGGCTATCTTCATGTATTTCAAAACTCAAACTGCAGAATTTTCCTTACGTTTTGATTAAAAACTTATCGCTCTAAGAATCTTATCTTATCAGAAACCATCAGCCTCTGATTCAGAATTAAATTAGCACCAATTTCTTTTTGCAAAATAATTTCCAAAGGTTTTCAACGGTTCCATGTACAATGCTTGAAATGTAGAATGCTGTGGGCCACCATTTACATGCCATTAATGTTTTATTTTAGCTACCTCATGTTTCCAATTCTTCACATGCCTTTCAATTCTTCAGCACGACAATGATGAATGCCATGGTGTAAAATGCTATAGAGCCTCTCACACAAGGAGCACGTGGGTGCAATCAGGGTATCAGCAATGTGTATTGAAAGACCAGGGGTGGGTGGGAGAAGAGTGCAGCACTCCCCAGTTTTTGACATGGCCGGAATGATCGGAGCATCTTGGTCTGCTCGTGCAAGTTCGGCCGAAGGGCCTGTTTCCATGCCTTATGGTTCCATGAGTGTTGGAAAGAACTGCACCAACGATAGACCCAAAGTGCTGGAGTATCTCAGCGGGCTCAGGCACCATCTCTAGAGAAAAAGGATGGGTGATGTTATAGGTCGGAACCATCCATAGCCTTTTTGAACCTGAAGAACGGTTCTGACCCAAATCGCCACTCATTCTTTTCCTCCAGAGATGCTTCCTGACCCTACTGAGTTCCTCCAGCATGTTCGTGATTAATCTGTTTGCCATCTCAACGGTCTCCCACAGTCTTGATAATTGGCCGACAATTTAGCTTGACCCTTCTGGGTTCATTAGTACACTGTTAGTATTGGAACAAAGGGCCATCAATGAATGGCACCGGACTATGAAAAATTAACAATAATCTCCAAAAAGGAAACGGTGAAATAACGCAACAAATTCCCCTCCATTGTGTCATGGCTTCCTGTCCATGTTATGATAACTTTAATATTATTGTCCATCAAATGTTATTGGGTTAACCTCAAGATGGAAGTCTGTGGAATTGAGAATATTAACACATCTAAGGATGGATGAGTGTAGTGTTTAATTGTGATAGAGCAGTGTTGGGTTTAACACGATGGCTGCCTGATCACTTTATGTTTGAAGCGGTCCAAGAAAAGAAGGTGTGTGTAAGTATTCCCCTGGATTCCACCTGACTTGACAATCAGATCCATCATGCTTCTGACTTTAACTTTTGCACCGGTTTTCTCACCTCCCCATCTCCCCTGTTGACATTAACACCTTGCAAGGAAATGTTTCCATGGACACCAAATGGTTGCGCAATACCTCAGCCAAGGACTGATTACCGAAGATAGATGCAAAAAACTGCAGCATCTCTGGGGAGAAGGAATGGGTGACGTTTCGGGTCGAGACCCTTCTTCAGACTGGTTTGGGGAAAGGGAAATGAGAGATATAAACGACGATGTAGAGAGATAAAGAACAATAACCATATAACAATTACAGCACGGAAACAGGCCATCTCGACCCTTCTAGTCCGTGCCGAACACATAATCTCCCCTAGTCCCATATACCTGCGCTCAGACCATAACCCTCCTCCATTCCCTTCCCATCCATATAACTATCCAATTTATTTTTAAATGATAAAAAACGAACCTGCCTCCACCACCTTCACTGGAAGCTCATTCCACACAGCTACCACTCTCTGAGTAAAGAAGTTCCCCCTCATGTTACCCCTAAACTTCAGTCCCTTCATTCTCATGTCATGTCCCCTTGTTTGAATCTTCCCTACTCTCAGTGGGAAAAGCTTTTCCACGTCAACTCTGTCTATCCCTCTCATCATTTTAAAAACCTCTATCAAGTCCCCCCTTAACCTTCTGCGCTCCAAAGAATAAAGCCCTAACTTGTTCAACCTTTCTCTGTAACTGTAACAATGAATGAAAGGTGTGCAAAAAAGTAACGATGAAAAAGGAAACTGGCTACTGTTAGCTATTTGTTGGGTGAAACGAGAAGCTGGTGGGGAGGAGTACAGTGAGTCACACATTATCTATGCGTGATTCTGACTGAACGACAGACAGCAGGCTACTGCACTGGTGGTTGCTTCTGAAGATAGCAACTGACCTGAAATGTCACCTATCCATGTTCTCCAGAGATGCTCCCTGGCCCGCTGAGGTACTCCAGCACTTTGTGTCTTTTTTTCTGGTAGTTGGGGTCACCTTATCTCACACACCTCACACTTCAGCAAAGGATACTTACTGAATTGTGATGGGAAGCGGGTCAAAGGTCATGGTGGGCCGACCCCAATCGCAGTACCTCTGCCGTGATCAGCCAACTCCACCCCGTCCCTTGGAAGTGCTCCGCTGTTCAACAATATCAGCGTCAGAGACCCAGGTTCGATCCTGACTACGGGCGCAGTCTGTACATAGTTTGTATATTCCCCCAGTGACCAAGTGGGTATTATCTGAGATTGGCAGTTTCCTCTCACACTCCAAAGAAGTGCAGGTTTCCCTGGATCACCCGCTAGACCCCTGTACTCTGGTCCTGAAATCTCTCAGTCTCAATCATTAATAGAATGAATGACTGAGCATCAATAGACCTCTGAGGCAAATACATTCAAACGATGTACAGCTTTCTAACTACAGCGATTTCTCCACATCTCTGCGCTAAATGGCTGACTTCATTGGAAGGATCTCATTGGACTTGCAACTATTTATTTTAAAGAAAATTCATTTTTAAATAAACCTGGTATCGAATGAAAATATGGAGCACTTCTTCTGAGATGAGGTAATATTGGATGGATGGTGACATATAAACCAATTACTGATGGACAGGTTCTTTCTGAAAGACTTTGGATGTAATTTGAACCAACAGCCTTGGGCGTGGGTTTGAATCCCACTCCGGCGACCCACTCTGATGACACTCACCTGACAATGAGAGTGTTATTTTAGGTAGTATCGACTTGATGCTTTTGAAATTTTTTAAAAACTCTACACAATCTTTACAAAACCCTAATCTTTAGTGTGCATCAAGGGCTTAAATGGGCTACGGTTTATTACTAAAACTGATGACATACATTTTTTCCAGATATATAAACACCTGAAAAGTTATTGCAAGGTTAAGTGAAATTGAAACTTTTCTCTTGAAGGTTTTATGATGAACAGGTGGTACTGTTTACAGATTTTGGCTAGACATAGGTGAATCAGGCTTCAAAGAGCATGTCACATAATTCAGTGTTGAATTATGAAAACTCCTGAGGCAGAATTGGTCGATTTGTTTTTGCACACAGCAGTGTTTTCATATATTGCTTGCATTAATTAAGTTGCTGTAAGATTCAACTTGTGACTCCAATGAAAATGAATCATCAATTAACTAGTTGCATTTGGTTCTGTGTGGCGTGCGTGTATCTTGCATGCCATTCATTAGTGGGCTGAAATTATACTTTCCTATAGATTCCTATCAGTTTAATGATGAGATATTTGTGGCTTTCGCGTCAACACCCAGCTAATAGCTGTCAATGAATTTGTTCGTATGTCTTTCCCATTTTCTAACTTGTTTGGTTAACGGTTTTCCCCCGCCAGCCCACTAAAGAAAATTGAGGATTTACCAGAATGATAACCATAACAACTGTAAAACTATCAGATAAACTAAACACCGCAAGATTTTTTCATGGGAGTATTATCTAACACAATTTAGCACCAAACCTCGTTGAGAGGTTAGGGTAGCCCATCAGAACTTTGGCCAAAGAGCTTTAGTTTAGAGGTACCCTGAGTGCCAACCACAATTTTGTGTTCAAGTCCCCCAGTGAAGTCTTTGATTTGGAAACATGGATGTCTCCCACAGTGTCACGGATGTCCACACCTGTCAGGTAGACATGCAGCCATCCAGCGTCACGGATGTCCCCAGATGTCACGGATGTTCCCAATTGTCTCAGCTGACATGGGGGCTGCTCACAGTGACATGGATGACACCAGTCCCCAGTGTCACGAATAAGATGGAAGGTATCAGAAGTCTGTCCCCTGCGATGGAGATGGTGAGGTCAAGGAATGGTAGGGAAGTGTCGGAAATGGTCCAGGTGTATTGGAGTGACGAATAAGATGGATGCCCCCCACAGTGTCACGAATGACATGGATGTCCCGCGCATTGTCACGGATGTCCCCGATGTCATGTCACGGATGTCCCCAGATGTCACGGATGGCATGAGTGCTACCCACGCTGTCACACATGACCCCTGAGGGCGAAAACAACGATCGGGAGCAAGAGAAATTAAAACCTCCGCAAGGAAGCAAGAAGTATTCTTATGGCTAAAAAAGTGGATTTAATTTAAGGAGAATAATGGACAAGTCATAAAAAAAATCTCAACTTTTCAAAAAGAAAATGGTGATTGGATTTTTAAAATGTAGTAACTCATCACAGAAGTGGAAACTAGGTTTGGTGTGCAAAAACAGTCAATTCTATACGGCTGGTCTCAGTCTGTATTTAATTCAGCAACTGCCCAGCTCTCTCCTTCCTTTCAAACCTCAGCACTAGTTACTGTTCCTGAGATTTTGGGCTTCACATCTCACCAGTCTGTACATGAAGTCACGGTATTCTATTGTGCAATGCATTACTTGAGTGTAGTTCAGTTTATTGGCACATGTACCGAGACACAAGTACAGGCTTTATATATATATATATATATATATATATAACGCACACACACACTCACACATATATGAGTCTGAAGAAAGGTCTCGACCCGAAATCTTACCAATTCTTTCTCTCCAGAGATGTTGCCTTGCCCCGCTGAGTTACTCCAGCATTTTGTGTTTTAATGTGAACCTGAGGGGTAACTTTTTCACACAGAAAGTGATGTTTGTGGAATTAGCTGCCAGACGAGGTGGTTAAGATGGATACTATGACAGCATTTAGAAGACACTTGGGCAGGTACATCGATAGGAAAGGTTTAGAATATGTGGGCCAAAAGGGCCAAATTTGGATTGGGTATTTTGGTTAGCATAGACGAGTTGGGCCGAAGGGCCCATTTCCGTGCTTTATGACTCTATGACTCTCTTGAAAATAGGTTGCAGCACTGCAGGGAAATAAGAAGAGGGGGGAATGGGATGAATGGGATTGTTTCTCTGGGAGCTGGCATGAGCCGAATGGGTCAAATGGCCTCCTTCTGCGTCACTAGGGGTACAATTAGACGATGCTAGAGCATAAACCGACTCACCGTAAACCAATTACGCAGATAACATTTGTTTGATGGTGAGGAAGGATCCAGTCCTCGCCCATATTGTGCTTGCCAGCTGTCTGCCAAGGTGGCACCTCCATCTGGTGGCCCAGCTATAAACCAGTCACATCTCTGCCAGCCGCTCGTTGGCACAGCCCCGTCTCTGCCATCTGTTTGGAAGGAGGGTTCATTCCAACAGATCACAGGAAATGACTGCTAATGCCAGGTTTGCGAACAACAGTGACAAAGTTATCTGCGATAGAGGTTGTGGCGCAAACTCATCACGGTGACACCAGGGGCTGCGGGTGCAAGTGTTAATCCTGGCCAAATTGGAGAGGTTAGGACTGTAAAATGGGGGTAAAAGCTTCAGGGCTGCCCGGAGATTTGGTCAATTTGGAATTTCTCTCTAATTCTTCTCCTATCACTTATGAACTATAGGTGGGTCCAGGTGGGGGTGGGGTTGACTGGCAGACTGGTGAATAAGTGACAAAGGCTGGAGGTGAAAAGGAGACAAAAAGGATGTCAGATAAGGAGAGAAAAGTAACGCCAGAGGGAGGGAGATGGGTGGAAGGAGACAGAGGAAGTGAAAGAAGCGGTGAGTAAAAGGGTAATGGGGGACTTGGTCAAGGGAGATGAAATTATTCACGGCCCATGATGGAGAAGGGTGAGCAAGCAGCCTTTCTCTTCTCAGTCCATTCATTTCCTCTCGAATTTCAAATTCACACTTCCTATTCTCCAATCTCTGAATAACTTTTGTAAAAAGTAAAAAGAGAGATTTGATTCATACAGTTAATTCCTTTATTAGACACAAAAAGCTGGAGTAACTCAGCGGGTCTGACAGCATCTCTGGAGATAAGGAATAGGTGACGTTTCAGGTCGAGACCCTTCCTCTCAGACCTGAAATGTCACCCATTCCTTCTCCCCAGAGATGCTGCCTGTCACGCAGAGTTACTCCAGCTTTTTGTGTCTCTCTTCGTTTTAAACCAGCATCTGCAGTTCCTTCCTACAAAAATTCCTTACATGTCTTTGCAATGAACACTTGCATTTTCTGCTCTGAAAGTTGCCACAAGGAGGTGCCCAAGATTAAAAAATCATTTGCACTTTGACTTTCATTTCATCGCCAGTCCATTTGATCAGAACAGTCAAAACAATCGTGCTAACGTTCAGGGAAGGGCTATGGGACAGCAAAAATCACGTTAAGAGCATCATTTGGACAATGTGTGGGTAAAATAAAGTACATTTAAAAATCGAGACATTTTATGCAGAGTACATAGAAAGTAAATAAAGTAGGAAAGAACTGCAGATGCTGGTTTAAATCGAAGATAGACATAAAATGCTGGAGTAACTCAGCGGGACAGGCAGCGTCTCTGGGGAGAAGGAATGGGTGACGTTTCGAGTCGAGACCCTTCTTCAGACATCAGTCTCTCCAAAGATGCTGCCTGCCCTGCTGAGTTACACTTGGAACTAAATATACCCCGTTCTCATGAACAATCTCCTATAACATCGGCTATTGGCAATGTTTTATCAAACTGTAGCTGATCATTTGGTGTTCACTTGGTACCTGCGAAACTTATGAAATCTCAGAGAAATAATTGTCTGATGGAACGATGGCCAGCGTATCTATCGTGTGTGCTTTTTTAAAAAGAAATAATATTGGTCAGGACCACTTAATTTTTACTGAGAGTGGATCGAGGTGTCGGGGGCTATGGGGAGAAGGCCGGAGAATGGGGTTGAGGTGGATCAGCAATCATTGAATGGTAGAGTGAACCTGATGGGCCGAATGGCCTAATTCTGCTCCTATAACTTATGCACATATGAACTTATGTCAATACTTTGCCTTTAAGCCTAGTTTAAGTTGGTGGGGCGTGCTCCGAGATCTGTTTTTGATGTATTGTCTAATGAATTCTCCTTTATTAAAAAGCCGGCCGACAATGTTTGCTGTCTGGGACACTAAAGATATTGTTTCTAAAGTCTGTGCAATGCAGTGGACCTCCTGACCCTGATTGCAGAGTGCCCACCACAGATAATACCCCTGTCAGCATGTGTGTAGTGCAATGACTTCGTAAGGTAAATGGAAATCATATTTCCTGCAAGTGTAATATTACCTTCAGTTGACCCCCTTAAATCGGACCGTGGGGACCTGCAGAAGCTACACGTTGGAGGGTACGTTGCTGCACTGCCTGGCTATTATTGTTTAGTTTAGTTTAGTTTAGTTTAAAACAGCTCAGCTCATTGACCCATCAAGTCCACACCGACCAGCGATCCCCGCACATTAACACTATCCTACACACTAGAGACAATTAACAATTTTAGCGATGTCAATTGACATACAAACCTGTTCGTCTTTGAAGTGTGGAAGGAAACCGAAGATCTCAGAGAAAACCCACGCACGTCATGGGGAGAACGTACAAACTCCGTACAGACAGCACCCGTAGTCGGGATCGAACCCGGGTCTCTGGCGCTGTGAGGCAGCAACTATCCCACTGTGCCACCCTTATTATTGGTGCTTTAGTAAAATGAACCATCAGAGCTGAAATAATTATACTACAAATCCTTACTGCGACCTCCCTTTAAGCTTAGTTCAGCTTCTCTCATTTTAGATCTTTTAATCTGTTAACCATTTACACAGAAATTGTAAACTGTTACTCTGTCATAATCCTCCCCACCATCTAAAGCATCTACACGAGGCGCTGCTGTAAATTGCTCGTATCTAAGCTACCCCCCCCCCAGTCTAGTTTCGGTAAAAACACTGAATCAAGCACTTGAACAACTTATCTTTATTTTAACAAAAGCGCAATTACAATTCAACTACTGTCCCTATCCCACCGCGGGTTAGATCCTCGTATCTGCCTGATGAAGCCCTCTAGGTCTCGTCCAAACAGAGATACTCTAGAAGGTCACGCAGTTCCAAGCGCTCTCCCAGAAGATGGACGCGGGACCTCGTGGTAGCGAACTTTTATATGTCCTGGGACCTCGAGTGGCCGAACACATGGGGGCGGTCTCTTAATAATCCAATTACAGATATCAATTAACCCCATACATAACAGACATTTCCCTAACCCTAATAATACATTGTATTCAAACAGGACTTCACAAGGAAGCCAACTTAGAAACATTTACTCTGAACTGCAAGAATACCTCATCTAATCAACATTTGGCAAAGTTGAACTCTGCAACATTATTTACAATTATTTACAAGGTGTATGTCTGGTTTGCAGCCATCCAATCCATTCTATGCATTTTGCCCCTAATTGACAGGGTCTGCAGATGTTCTTAATCTTTTCTTGTAAATTGTATTTAGGCTTTAGACACACTGGCACCACTCCGCAGCTTGTCCCAGCTCTGCAGAGAGCAATTCCAAATTGACCAAATCTCCCAGCAGCCCTGAAGCTTTTACTGCATTTTCAAAGTCCTAGCCTCTCGACTTTGGCCAGGATTAACACTGCCTGAATAAAGTGGCATCTATCATCGAGGATCCACACCATCTGGGCCTTGTCCATTTTCTCACTGCTACCATCTGGCAGGAAGCACAGAAGGCTGAAGTACCACAGCACCAGGTTCAAGAACAGCTACTTCCCTGCAACAATCAGGTTCTCGAACCAAACGACGCAACCCTAATCCTCCCTCGGCAATGGAACACTAGGGTGGCCCGGTGGCGCAGCGGTAGAGTTGCTGCCTTACAGCCCCAGATTCACGGGTTCGATTCTGGCCATGGGTGCTGTCTGTATGGAGTTTGCATGTTCTCCCTGTGACTGTGTGGGTTCTCTCTGGGTGCTCTGGTTTCCTCCCTCCGCAGACGTACATCTTTGTAGGTTAATTGGCTTTGGTAAAATTGTAAATTGTCCCCAGTGTGTAGGATAGTGCTAGTTTATGGGGTGATTAGCACGGACTCAGTGGGCCGAAGGGCTTGTTTCCACACTCTATCTCTAAAGTCTAAAAGTAAAATAAACCCGTGAACGACTATGGACATGTTTTCTAATTGTTTATTTTTCGCACTAAAGTCTATTTTTGTACACAATGTTTCTTTTCATTGTCTTGCAGAATTTTTGTAATGGATGTAGAATTAATATATTTTTGTGTATTCGCCTGTTGTTTGTGCCAGTGATGCTGTTGCAAGATGTTTATTGGTCCAGCAAAATACAACATCAAATGATATGGCTGTTCATTTAGATTATTTAGTTTAGTTTATTGTCACCTCTACCAAGGTACAGTGAAAAGCTGTTGTGTGCTATCCAGTCAGTGGAAAGACTAGAAATGATTACAATCTGTTATCTCTTCAGTTCCCATATGTTAGGGTGGCACGGTGGCACAGCGGTAGAGTTGCTGCCTTACAGCGCCAGAGACCCTGGTTCGATCCCGACTATGGGTGCTGTCTGTACGTAGTTTGTTCGTTCTCCCCGTGACCACGTGGGTTTTCTCCAGGATCTTCGGTTTCCTCCCACACACAAAAGACGTACAGGTTTGTAGATTAATTAGCTTGGTGTACGTGTAAATTGTCCCTAGTGTGTGTAGGATAGTGTTAGCGTGCGGGGATCGCTGGACGGTGTGGACTCGGTGGGCCGAAGGGCCCGTTTCCGCGCTGTATCTCCAAAATAAACTAAATTGAAATGTGCTGTGAAAAACCTGTATTTGTTTCCGATATGCATTGGCCTGCTGGATTTTGAGTAACCTGGGGTTTGAACCCTGGTCTATCAATTAAGTGGAGTCAAGCCAAACAGTTGTGGAGTTGCTTCAGCACCATACTCTTCTTGGCTTCTCACCAGACTGCTTCAGAAATATCCGCGCAGACTGTAGAGCAAATAACCCTGCGGAAACAGATGCTCTCCATCAGCCTGAAGGCATCTGACAAAATACCACAACTGCTGGGTGTCTGGAGCATCAGCAGAAAGTGCTGGGGATTTTCAGCAGGTTCAGCAGCATACGTGGAGAGGAAAACAAACGTTCATGTTTCCATTTGGTGGCCTTTCAGCAGAAGGGATAGGGTGCACTGGAGGTTGAAGTCCACTGTCCCAACACCAGTCGCACCTAAATCTGCGGCACGGTGGTGCAGCGGTAGAGTTGCTGCCTAACAGTGCCAGGGACCCTGGTTCGATCCTGACTACGGGTCCTGTTTGTACGTTCTCCCCGTGACCGCGTGGGTTTTCTCCGAGATCTTCAGTTTCCTCCAACACTCTAGAGATGCACGTGTTTGAAGGTCAGTTGGCTTGGTTAAAAAAAAGTAAATTGTCCCGAGTGTGTGTAGGATGGTGTTACGGTACGCGTGGCATCTCTAAACAAAACTAAACCAAATCCGCACAGCTCTGAAGACTGATCTCTCCACCTCCTTGCCTGATGAGCTGGTGATACTAATACTCCCTGTCACGAACATCTGTTTAAGAATGTATTTTTCTTATCTACATTTGGCCGAACCTTTCCTGAGTTGTTGCAACAATATCTGCAACTCCTGTCTGCTCAGCGGGCTGCCTGTTTAAAAGCAAACTGATGTGACAGTGCCCCTTGAATACACATCCCACAGGCCATCATGTATTTCAGGTTGAGCACATGAGGGAAGACTAGATTATTACACTATTTATTAGGGAACCAAGATATAATACAGTTGACTCATATTTGAAGAACACATTATTTTTATTAACAGATGGAATTGTTTTTTCTTACGAATATAGCTATCCATTTGGCGTAAATATAAATGTATTTAGAAATGTATATAAATGTAAATGTGAATGTATATGAATGTAAATGTCCGAGGCAGGGTCTTGACCCGAAACCTCTCCCATTCCTTTTCTCTGGAGATGCTGCCTGACCCACTGAGTTACTCCAGCCTTTTGTGTCTACGGTTTAAAGCAGCATCTGTAGCTCCTTCCTCCACACAATGTATTTGGGTTTGCAGGTTTGAGGTGAAGGGGGAATTATACCATTCTGAAGTTTATAAATTCTTATGTAACTAACCTGCAAACAGCCCCCTTCACCCTCCTCTTTCTCCCACAAGACCACCCTCCCCCTCACATTTTCTTACCCCACTCCCCCTCCTTCCATCCACCCCCCTCCCCCCCACACATAATCCACCACCTTCCTATCCTCGAGCTTCACAATTTGCAATTCTTTATCCTTTCAGGCCCACATCTGTCTTTTCATCTCTCTCCCCCCCGGCAATCAGTCTGAAGAAGGGTCCCGACCTGAAACGTCACCTATGCATGTTCTCCATAGATGCTGCCTTACTCTTTGGACTTTAGAGATACAGCGTGGAAACAGGCCCTTCGGCCCACCGAGTCCGCACCGACCAGCGACACGAGCACTATCCTACACACGAGGGACAATTTACAATTTGTTCCAAAGCCAATTAACGTACAAACCTGTACGTCTTTATAATGTGGGGGAAACCGGAGCTCCCGGGGCAAACCCACGCGGTCAATGGGAAAGCGTACTAACTCCGTACAGACAGCACACGTAATTGGGATCAAACCTGGGTCTCTGGTGCTGTAGGGCAGCAACTCTACCGCTGCGCCACCATGCCGCCCACTCGCTAAGTAACTCCAGCAATTTGTGTCTTTCTTTTGGAATTACACCTGTTCTATTCCTGCATCCTGATCTGGAAAAGCCGGAGTGGCAGTGCACGTTTCCCAATCCTATTCCCAGAGCCAGATGCTGCTTCCCTACTCACTCACGTCCCCGTCGTTGATCAATGGGACCACCGCTCAAGGTGATTAAAGTTGCTCCATAAAATCACATCTGTGGGTGACAATGGTTAAGTAAGTATAGACTTCCTCAGAGAAAGACAGAAGGAAACAACAAGAGAGACCTTCGTGCATTTAGATGTTCACAATTTACAGCTCCAAATACGTGCAGGTTTGTAGATTATTTGGCTTCTGTAAATTGTCCCTAATGTTTAGGATACAACTAGTGCATGAGGTGAGTGCAGACTCAGTGGGCTATGGGTGAGAGCAGACTCGGTGGGCTATGCTCAACCAAACTAAAAACTAAACCTTTGCTTCGAGGAAGTCTGTTTAGCGAAATCCTGCAGATGCTGGTTTACCAAGGAAAGACACAAAATGCTGGAGTAACTCAACGGGGCTGGCAGCATCTCTGGAGAACGTGGATAGATGATGTTTCGGGTTGGGATCCATGTTCTCCAAGGATGTTGCCTGACCTGCTGAGTTACTCCAGCGTTTTGTGGCTATCTTCGGTTTAAAGCAGCATCTGCAGTTCCTTCCTTCACATGGGAATTTGGGCAGCTTGGTCATGTGTTTGGAGAATGATACAGAATAGTAACAAGAAGCGCGGGAGTGCCTAAGAATGGTAATGAGGAATAATAATTTACATAGGTGAAGTAAAGGTGGGAAAATAAAGCAGAACCGTGAAATAAAAGTAGTAAAAAAAAGCTAAATGAGACTCTTTTTCTCGTGCTCATGTTATGAAACCAATCGGAACAGTAGTAAGCAAATTGGCAAGATGTTCACACCTATTACTCATGTCCCACATGAAAGCTAATTGCTATTCTGCACGAGCTCCTTCTGAGATTTGCTTCAACTTCCTGTTCAGCATTAGAAAATGTATTATTATTCATACGAAAATCTGAAATCTTTTTCTGCCAACTCAGCACCTTATCACCACCTGCCTCTTCCCCAAACAGTCCGAATAAGTCACACTTGCAATAACGCAAAACTTGAGAGCTTGAACCAGAGGGACAGGTTGATCAGACTAGGACTTTATTCCTTGGAGCGCAGGGGTGATCTTATAACGGAGTATATAATCATGAAGAGAATAGAGCAGGTGGAAGCACAGTCTTTTTCCCAGGGTTGTGGAATCAAGAATTAGGGGGCATGGGTTTTAGATGAGAAGGGAAAGATTTAATAGAAATCTATATTTTTCACGCAGGGTGGTGGGTATAAGGCCATAGGGGAGGGTTCCAAACCTTTTTGTTCCGTTTAATAGTGTGTAACAATGTTATTTCACTTATTTCTGAACCAAACCAGAACCAAACATAATCAGTCAATGGGAAAAAATATTTTCAAATCCAGAATCAACACATTTACCCCCTGGGTAGGCGACATTTACCTCCTTGGGCGAAATGTACCCCAGGTTGGAAACCCTTGCCATAAGAAGTATTTGAGGCAGTGACAATTGCAGCATTTAACAGAAGGTATTGGACAGGTACATGGTTAGGAAGGGTTCATGGGGATATGGGTCAAATGCCGGCAAATTAGGCTAATTTAGATGGGGCGCCTAGGTTGGCATGGACGGGACGGGCCGAAGGGCCTGTTTCATGCTCTTTGACTCTACGACCTGAAGTTTAGTCAACGAGACGGGTTTGAGGAACGACTTTGAGGAAATAATAATTTGGGGAGAGAATGCAAGATCTCGTGGCCTTGGGAGCAAAGTAAACTTGAAGGTGATCAAGGTACCAGAATCAGGCAGCCCAGATATCAATGAGCTTGGAAAAATTACGGAGAAAAGAGCAGCAAAGTCATTGGGGCGGGAAACAAGAGTAACACTTTTAAATTGTGACGTTCTTAACTGGGAACCGACAGAGGCCAACAAGCAGAGGGATGTTGGGAGAACAATGTGACTTTCATAATTACAATAAATAAATAAATAGATGGAATGCAGTTTATTATTAAATTAGGTGATCAAGCCCTTAAAAAGAATCTTAAGAGGCTCCTAGGATAATGAGTCGCCATAGACAACAATAGCAGGGAATGATATACACACTTTAGTTTAGTTTAGAGATACAGTATGGAAGCAGACCCTTCGGCCCAACAAGTCCGCGCCGACCAGCGATCCCCGCACGCTAACAAACACTACCCTGTACACCAGGGACAATTTGCGTTGACAACTAAAGTGCTGTCCATGAAACAACAAGCAAAATTGCAATTAATTCCATTGCTTTGTGTAAGTTGGTTCCAATGGCGATGATGTTGAAATGTGGCTAAACAGCTACATTTGGGGCAACACGGTGGCTCAGTGGTAGAGTTGCTGCCTTACAGCACCAGAGACCCTGGTTCGATCCTGACTACGGAGTTTTCACGTTCTCCTTGTGACCACGTGGGTTTTCTCCGGGTGCTCCGGTTTCCTCCAACACTCCGAAGAGGTGCAGGTTTGTAGGTTAATTGGGCTTTGGTAAAATTGTAAATTGTCCCTAGTGTGTAAGATAGTGCTAGTGTACAGGGTGATTGCTGGTCGGTGCGGAATTGGGCCTGCTTCTGCGCTGTTTCTCTCAAGTCTAAAGCCTAATGCCCCTGTCCCACTTAGGAAACCTGAACGGAAACCTTTGGAGACTTTGCGCCCCGCCCAAGGTTTCCGTGCGGTTCCCGGAGGTTTTTTGTCAGTCTCCCTACCTGCTTCCACTACCTGTAACCTCCGGCAACCACCTGCAACCTCACGGAAACCTTCGCTGAGGCGCAAAGTCTCCAGAGGTTTCCAATCAGGTTTCCTAAGTGGGACAGGGGCATAAAGCTGTTGCCACTTTGGAACACCCTGATAGCATGGAAGGGTCTGTCGAAACTTGGCTTCTTCCTTTGTGCAAGAAATTTCCTCTGCACCTTGTGTTGGTCTAAACAAGAGGGAATAGCTCTGATGTAATGAGGTGTGCTGGGTTCAGCACCTCTCCAGATAAATTTGGTTACTTTGAACCCACCTTAAAAAAGAGAAAGATGAGACAGATGGTAAATAAAGTTTCTTGCTACAAGAGTATATAATGAAGCTTAAAAAAGCTACCTTTGTGTAAAGAACACAAGATACCTGATGCTTAATCCATTTGAGGTGTCTGCTTTCATTTGTAATAATAGACCTGGGCCCTCCATTGATTATGATTATATATGTGGGGTGCCTTAGGGGTGTAAATTTAGAACAGAGAGACGTAGCCACAGCTCCTGACCTTTCATTTTACTTTCTGCGGCAATAATAACAGAAAGTTAACTGGCCTGCATCTGTTCCAAGTGGGTTTCAGTAACGGCAGCAGGAGAACAGATTGGCTGCAGCCATCTGCAGGAGCAGCTTTTATGGAAACAGAAAGATAGAAAATAGGTGCATGTGCAGGCCATTCGGCCCTTCGAGCGAGCAACGCCATTCAATGTGATCATGGCTGATCATCCGAAATCAGTACCCCGTTCCTGCTTTCTCCCCATATCCCTTGATTCTGTGAGCCCTAAATCTGTATCGCTAAATCTAACTCTTTCTTGAATACATCCAGTGAATTGACCTCCACTGCCTTCTGCGGCAGAGAATTCCACAGATCCACAACTCTCAGGGTGCTTCGGAGCAGCGAAGTGAAGGAGGAGGATAATTCCTCAAACATAAAGGCCGCGAGGTTGAATCGACACGCAGAGCGTAAAACATGTTGCTTTTGATCGTTCTTCTCCAGAGCAGTCGCTTTGAGATTATCGATCCTTAATAAATTAAGGAAAAATATATATTGCCGGAAGCTTACTTTTCTAATAACTGTTGCTTGGCATTTGAGACTGAATCAAAATGTTTATAAAGTATATACTGTGGGTCTGGGGTTTTAACTCGATATAATACTTGTGATATATTTTCTGGTTAGATTGCTAGTTTAGAATTAATTGTAATATTCGATTTAATTTGATGATAAACCCTGGATTTTCAAGAGACCTGCTGGGGAAAACAATATCAGTGCTCTACTCAAATAATGTTAGCGTCTATTGTTGGAGGCGATAACTGAAGTAACATTAGATTCTGTCATTTCAATAAACACTCAACTGGAGAGTGTACTGCTAGAATCATCATTACTAAAGGAAGAAGTATCAGCTAGAAGGCGTGAAGCATTTCACTGTAGCCTACAAACATGTTCTGTGCTACTCAGTGAGCTGGGATCACTGGTGGTTTTTGTTTGTGTTTATGTTTACCGCTGGTGGTATTTCTGCACGGAGCTTGGTAATCACATCCAATTTGCATCGGTTTCCTGCTTCTGTGCGAGGAAAGCACCAAATGCCCCACAGCAAGAATCTGAGGCTGGAAGTTGGTTTTGTGCTACAAACCAAAGTAGTATTTGCGTTTGTATATCGGCTTTGCACATCCTCGGTGCGTCAATGCACCTGGCAAGCAATGAACCAGAGGTCGTTTGTTCATCGTCGGGTGTACTCAGGTACAATGAAAAGCTTTTTGTTGCCTGCTCTTTAGTCGGCGAAGAGACTATATATGATTACAATCGAGCTGTTCCATGTACAGATACAGGATGAAGGATATAATGTTCAGTGCAAGACAAAGCCCAATAAAATCCGATGAAGGATGGTTCGAGGATAGTAGCTTTCTAGTTGGTGTTAGGATGGTTCAGTTGCCTGATAACAGCTGGGAAGAACCTTCCCCAGGAAGAAATTATATCTCGTGTTTAAGAAGGAACTGTGCAGATGCTGGAAAATCGAAGGTAGACAAAAGTGCTGGAGAATCTCAGCGGGTGCAGCAGCATCTATGGAGCGAAGGAAATAGGCAACGTTTCGGGCCTATAAAGAAATTATATCTCAAAGACTGGATGGAACAGCAGATGGAACCCACCAGTCTCATCAAAGACCAAGTAGATTGAGGTATTTTGCAAGCTGCAGTATAGCATGAATCACTGCATGTTGGTAGATTAGTTAATTGCACCGAGGTCCAGTGAAAAGCTTTTTTTGTTGCGTGCTAATTCAGTCAGTGGAGGTAATCGCACAAATCTCTGAGCTTTAGTGCTAGTTTGGTTTGTTAAAGAGTTTGTGTAGGAAAGAACTGCAGATGCTGGTTTAAATGGAAGGTAAACACAAAATGCTGGAATAACTCATAGGGCAGAGAAGGAATGGGTGACGTTTCAGGTCGAGACCTTTCTTCACACTTCAGATTCAGATTCCATTCAGATTTGTTAACGAGTTTGTTGGCTTGCAACCAGTCAGTAATAGCAACAGTTTCTCTAATGTGGCCATTCGGCCCATCAAGTCTACTCCGCCATTCAATCATGGCTGATGTATCTTTCCCCCTCAATGCCTTCTCCCCATAACCCCCGACACCCGTACTAATCAAGAATCGGTCAATCTCCACCTTAAAAATATCTATTGATGGCCTCCACAGCAGTCTGGAGCAATGAGTTCCACAGATTCACAGGCCACGGAAATGGCCGTGTGCATCAAAGATGCTGCAAGAATCGCTGAAACTTAAAACCGCGATGCAGACTATTCCCTAAATGCTTGTTGCCAGCAAGCCGATTCTGTTATTTCAATAATACCGTCAGCTTATGTGCAGTAGAGAATGCAAAGCTAGTAAAGGAAGCTTGACAAGATTGATACCATGGCCAGAAAGTAGATGTGGCCAAGGGGAAAAAAAAAAAATGTTCTGGACAGTTTCCAATGGCTGCATTTAAAATCAAAGTGCTCTGTTTACCATTGAAATGAACGGGAAATGGAGCTCTGCGAGTTTTGCTCTCTGCGCCAGATTTATGACCTTGTAGCCTCAAAATCATGATTAATATAAGGGGGTGGAGGAATCGGATTACAAGACTTTTCAATGCAACCTTTTTGGGCATTTCAGAACTTGTTGCTGCTTGAACAGTAAACCTCGACTCAGTTAGACTGGCCGGTTTATATTCTGTCGTTCGACGTGCAGGTGAAGCTCCTGCAAAATGGTCTGTAGATGAGAGGCGCTATAGAAACATAGAAAATAGGTGCAGGAGTAGGCCATTCGGCCCTTCGAGCCTGCACCGCCATTCAATATGATTATGGCTGATCATCCAACTCAGTATCCTGTACCTGCCTTCTCTCCATACCCCCTGATCCCTTTAGCCACAAGGGCCACATCTAACTCCCTCTTAAGTATAGCCAATGAACTGACCTCAACTACCTTCTGTGGCAGAGAATTCCAGATGTTTTCCTCATCTCGGTCCTAAAAGATTTCCCCCTTTATCCTTAAACTGTGACCCCTTGTTCTGGACTTCCCCAACATCGGGAACAATCTTCCTGCATCTAGCCCGTCCAACCCCTTAAGAATTTTGTAAGTTTCTATGAGATCCCCCCTCAATCTTCTAAATTCTAGCGAGTACGCCGAGTCTATCCACTTTCTCATGCCGCCTGTTGGCCTTGGTTCACGGTCTCCTGGCCCTAAAGGCACCATTGGATTTTGGGACACAATCATAAATACAATAGCCGTGTGTGGCCACTTTTAGCAAGAGATTGGCATCATGTTGCTGGCATTCACATCTGTACTCGACACTGCCCCTTCGATGCCTGTTTGTAATCGATTCCCTCCGCAGATGCTGCCTGACCCGCAGAGTTCCTCCAGCACTCGAGGTGTTGTCATCATTTCCCAACAGGTTTCACAAGAATATGGCAGGGAAATAAAGTAGGTCAAGGTTCAAGTTGCCTTTGCTTCCAAATGAAATATGAATCTAAATTGTGATTCACCTTCAGATTTATTCCCAGAGATTAATTTGAATAGTAAAAGGGCAGCGGTAGAGGTACAGCGCCAGAGACCCAGGTTCGATCCTGATCACGGGTGCTGTCTGTATGGAGTTTGTACGTTTTCCATGTGACCGCATGTTTGCTCCGGTTTCCTCCAACACTCAGTGGCGGACTGGCCAGGGTGTCAACTTGCCCGGTGGCAAGTGGGCCCCTGATGAAGTGGGGCCCCTATATCAAGTGGGCCCCTGATGAAGTGGGGCCCCTATATCAAGTGGGCCCCTGATGAAGTGGGGCCCCCTATATCAAGTGGGCCCCTGATGAAGTGGGCCCCCTATATCAAGTGGGCCCCTGATGAAGTGGGCCCCCTATATCAAGTGGGCCCCTGATCAAGTGGGCCCCCTATATCAAGTGGGCCCCTGATGAAGTGGGCCCCCTATATCAAGTGGGCCCCTGATGAAGTGGGCCCCCTATATCAAGTGGGCCCCTGATGAAGTGGGCCCCCTATATCAAGTGGGCCCCTGATGAAGTGGGCCCCTGATGGGCCCCCTATATCAAGTGGGCCCCTGATGAAGTGGGCCCCCTATATCAAGTGGGCCCCTGATCAAGTGGGCCCCCTATATCAAGTGGGCCTCTGATGAAGTGGGCCCCCTTTGTCTCCTGGCAACCAATATTTTTAGACCCAGTCTGCCACTGCCCACACTCCAAGGACGTACAGGATTGTAGGTTAATTGGCTTCTGTAAATTGTCCCTACTGTGCAGGATAGTGCTTGCGTACGAGGTGATCACTGGTCGGCGCAGACTCAGTGAGCCGTAGAGCTTGTTTCCGCGCTGTATCTCTAAAGTAACCGCAACACCTCTGCACTGTTGACAGCAAAGATTACGGTAACACTGCACACTGGCCCTTACATCTCAATAACGAGACACTTGCAGTCAGTGTAGTGCAGTCCTTTAACTGGAGTCATTTATTGTTTGTTGAAAGCATTATACTAAGAAATGACTAAACTGCTGTTCATTTCCCAGTATTCAGACAGAGAGAGAGAGGGAGAGAGAAAGAGAAAGAGAGGGAGAGGGGAAGAGAGAGTCAGCAGGCTCTTCCAACTGCATTGTGACTTCAGACACATAAGCCACTGTATGTGGACTTGCTGCCTTTTTGCAGTAATGCTTTTAATAGTCGGTGGTCCATTTTCCAATAAAATGGATCAAATTTGTCCAATCTCCCCTCATAGCTAATACAATCCATTGCAAGCAAAATCCAGGTGAACCTCTTCTGTACCCTCTCCAAAGCCTCCACATCATTCCTATAGTGTGGCAGCCAGAACAGCTGACAAGACTCCAAATGTGGTTAACCAAAGTTTTATCCAGCTGCAAAGAGACTGCTGTATAAAAGGCGCAGTGGTAGAGTTGCTGCCTTGCATCGCCAGCGACCTGGGTTCGATCCTGACTACGGTTGTTGTCTGTACAGAGTTATTACGTTCTCCCCGTGACCTGCGTGGGTTTTCTCCGGATGCTCCAGTTTCCTCCACACTCCAAAGACATGCAGGTTTGCAGGTTAATTGACTTTGATAAAAATTGTAAATTATCCCCAGTGTGTAGTGTGTGGTTATATAAATGGGGATCGCTGGTCGACGTAGACTCGGTGGGCCGAAGGGCCTGTTTCCGAGCGGTATCTATAAACTAAACTAAAGTGAAATTCTTGCCAACTTTTACACTCAGTGCTGTGACTGATGAAGGCAAGCAAGCTGTTTGCCCCCTTTACCACCCTATTCTATCATGTAGCCACTTGCACCGAGCTATGAATTTCTATTAACCCGAGGTTCATGATTTGGAATTGCAAAGATATCCTTTTATTCTTTATTTTACTGTAAAAATCCCAGTGAATTATGTAACGATAAAAACTCTTCGCAATAATGGAAAACAAATGGAAAGAAAAAATGGAAATCAAATTCTGAAGCAAGACATTATAAAGAATGAAGAGAAAAAGATAGAGTTGCCTGGCTTCGGAAAATGTGTTGTAGCTGAAGCAGTGATTTATGTGGAAAGGCAATTGGAGAGCGGCCAGGGTGGGAAATGAGGTCACTTCAGTCTTCGCTGGAAAAAGTAACAGGGAGGTAGGTACCAGCAAAATCTGCTGCTGCTGCTGCTCTCTCTCGGTTTCTGTTTCATATCCTGAAATATTAAGAAGCAAACTTTGGCCTGAATTGATTGAGGAAAATATAGAATCATACGGCTCGGAAACAGGCCCTTCAGCCCAACTCACCCATGCCAAGCTAGTTGCCCCCATCTTAGCTCTTAAGAACAAGCTTCTTATTCTCTGTAAAGAATTACAGTTCTTTCGTTACACAATTCAACAGTAAAATAAAGAATAAAAAGGTATCTTTGCATTACAAAAATTATGAATCTCAGGTCAAAGGTCTGGCTGCATTTGGTCCATTTCCCTCTAAACCTTTCCCGTCCATGTACCTGTTCAATTGTCTTTTAAATGCTGTTATGTTTAAGTACCTGCTTCAACCATCTCGCCAGGCAGCTCGTTCCACCCTCTGAGTGAAAAAGTTGCCCCTCAGGTTCCTATTAAATCTTTTCCCTCTCACCTTAAACCTATGACCACTGGTTCTGAATGTCCCCTACCCTGGGTAAAAGACTGTGTGTTCACCCTATCAATATCCCTCCTCATTGTATACACCTCTATAGGATCACACATCCTCAGCCTCCCCCTGCGCTCCAAGGAAAAAGTCTCAGTTTGCCTATCTCTCCCAACTGACCAACTCTGGGAAATCGGTCCAACTGAATATCAGTGAGTAGCTCTACTTTGTTGAAAGCACAAGAATGTGCAGATGCTGGAATCCAAAGCAAAACGCAAAGTACTGGAAGAAAATGGGTCAGTCAGCGTCTGTGGAGTGAATGGACAGACGTCTTGGTTCAAGACCCTTCTTCAAACCAAATCTGCAGAGACTGATGGGCATTCAATCTGAAGAAGGGAATCGGCCCAAAATATCATCAGTCCGGATGTTGCCTGACCCAATGATTTCCACCAGCACTTTGCTTTTGCCCCTTCTTTAATAATCTGCTGGGCACAATCCTCCAGATCTGTGTCATATCTGCCCCTGTATTCTCTATGAAAATTGCCTTTTAAAGTGCAAATAATGAACATTCCTGGATTGCCTTGCGTAAGGATTCTCGCTCTTGAGCAGCTTTCTGTCTGTGCCTCACTCGCATTTGGTTCCTAGAGGCGGTAAAGCATTTACATCCCGTCAGCACCATCTCTCCCCCTCCTGATAGAGCCGTGGAAACAGGCCATTCGGCCCAACTTGCCCACACTGGCCAACATGACCCATCTACACTGGTCCCACCTGCCTGCGTTTGGCCCATATCCCTCTGAACCCGTCCTATCCATGTACCTGTCCAAATGGTTCAGAAACGTTGCGAAGGTTTACAACAGTTGTTTTGTGCACAGAATGCTCCCAACGGCTACCAATGATCCATAAGATGTCATGGACATCGATAACTTGTTTGTTACAACATTACTGTTTTGCTGACTTCCTGAACAGCAAGATGGTTCTGCTCTCGGGTGGGGATTACTTCACCTGATTTATCATTGCTTCTTCTTTTCATTTGCAGACGAGGTGGTGCCAGGAGTATTTTTTGCCAGGAGGTGAACATCCAGGTAAGACACTGTGCACTTGGATCTGGGGCAAAGGAGATTACATTGAGACAGGTGGTAGAAGCTGCAACAGTGCACACACGTGCAGAGAACAGTGCAGTAGAGGAACAGGCCCTTCAGCCCACGTGGTCTGTGACAGCCATGGCACCAATTTGAACTAATCCTCCCCCATGGTCCATGATCCCTCTATCACCGAATGTAGAAACAAGGAACTGTGGATGCTGCTTTACCAAGGAAAGGCACAACAAGATGCAGCGGTAGAGTTACTGCCTTACAGCGCCAGAGACCCAGGTTCGATCCTGACTACAGGTGCCGTCTGTACGGAGTTTGTACGGTCTCCCTGTGACCTGCGTGGGTTTTCTCCGGGTGCTTCGGTTTCCTCCCGCACTCCAAAGACGTACAGGTTTGGAGTTTAATTGGCTTGGTATCATTGTAACTTGTCCCTATTGTGTGTAGGCTTGTGTAATTGCGCGGGGATGGCTGGTGTGTGCGAGCTCGATGGGCCGAAGGGCCCGTTTACGCCCTATATCTCTACACTAAACTAAATTAGTTTAGATTAGCAATACTGCACGGAACTTGTTGCCTCCATTTGTGTGGACTATGAATTTCTATTGAACCGAGATTCACCGATCATCAACTACCCGTTCACGCTGGTTCGATGTTATCCCACTTTCCCAACCCTTCTCTACACGTTAGGGGCGATTTTTACAGAGGTCAATTAACCTACAAACCCGCACTTCTTAGGGATGTAGGAGGAAATCAGAGCACTTGGAGGAGTCCCGTGCTGTCATAGGAATGACGTGCAAACTCAACGCAGAGGTCCGGAACAAACACGGGGTCTCTGGCGATGTGAGGCAGCAGCTCTACCAGCTGCTAGAGCCCTGCCATGTCTCAATACTTTCATTTAGGATTTCCAACACATCGCACTCATCAGGTTTAAATGTAATCTGCCATTTCTTGATCAATAGTTCCAGCTGATCTGTAGATCCTTATGGATCCTTCTGGACCCACCTTCCACAGGAGACCATGTTGAGTAAAAACGTTTTCACTCAGAGAGAGTTGCTGTGGAATTTTCTGCCATGGAAGGCAGTGGAGGCCAGTACACTGGATGTTTTCATGAGATAATTAATTTAGTTCTTAGGGATAAAGGAATCAAGGGATATGGGAAGAAAGCAGAAATGAGGTACTGATTTTAGATGATCAGCCATGATCATATTGAATGGTGGTGCTGGCTCAAAGGGCCGATTGGCCTACTCCTGCACCTATTTTTCTATGTTTCTATGGTGAATGCTTTACTAATCCACCACCTTAAACTCATCAATCATCTTTGTTGCCTTGTAAAAATACTCAATAGGGTTTGTAAGACATGACCTGCCCTGCACAAAGCCATACAGACTACACCTTACCCTCCTATATCTCTATACTCCCTCTCCCCTGACTCTCGGTCTGAAGAAGGGTCTTGACCCGAAACGTCACCCATTCCTTCTCTCCAGAGATGCTGCCTGTCCCGCTGAGTTACTCCAGCTTTAAGTGTGTCTATCTTCGGTGTAAACCAGCATCTGCAGTTCCTTCCTACACATTCCGAATAAGTCCATGCTTTTCCAATGTGTGTGAATCTCTCCCAGAGAACCTTAGCCAATAATTTCCCCCACCACTAACATAAGGTTCACCGGTCCATAATGTCTCGGTCCGCCCCAGTTGGCTTTCGTAAACAAAGGAACAAGATTGGGCATTGAACGTTGTGGAGCGCCATTGACAACAATCTTCCAGTTGCAAAAACATCTGTCAGTCACTACCCTCAGCGCCTGGGCCCTGAGCCAGGTGTGAAGCCAGTTGGCCTCTCTCCCCGTGATCTCATGGGCTTCACTCATTCCAGCTGCTGAACCTCTGGAACCAGGACCGATGCCTCGCAAAAACCCATGTCGACCACATCAGCCTCCTCCAGCATCCTTGGCTCCTCCTCAAATCAAATTAAATCCAATCAAAGTCAGCCCTGATCCTAAATCGTGACTGCTTAATGCTGTAACTTGATTAATCGGTTGCCTTTCTAAATGAAGATATATTGTCGTGCCTGGGAATTAATTTCCTTACCACCAAATTTAAACTAACTGTCCCTTAATCACATTGTTTATCATTACCTCCTTTTCCAATCAAAAAGAACAAGGTTAGCAATTCTCTAATTCTCCAGCACTGTTCTCATAGCAAGGGCGATGCAAAGGTCTGACCTTCCACAATTTCCCCCCTTGTACCTGTAGTGGCTTGGGATATATTTGGGATAGATGCCTTCTGCCCTACTGGGCTTGCTGCAAGTTCATAAGTGATGGGAGTGGAATTAGGCCATTCGGTCCATCAAGTCTACTCTGCCATTCAATCAAGGCTGATCTATCTTCTAAGGTACACAAAAATGGATATTCCTCCTTAGTTTTTACCGAGGTAAAGACACTGTTGTGGCACGGTGGCGCAGCGGTAGAGTTGCTGCCTTACACCGCTTACACCGCTGGAGACCCGGGTTCCATCCTGACTACGGAGCTTGTACGTTTTCCCCATGACCATGTGGGATTTCCCCGAGATCTTCGGTTTACAACCATACGCCAAAGTCGTACAGGTATATAGGTAAATTGGCTTGGCAAATATAAAAATATTGTCTCTAGTGTGTGTAGAATCGTGTTACTGTGCGGGGATCGCCGGTCCCCATGGACCTTGTGCCTGTTTCCGAGCTGTATATCTAAACTAATCTAAACATGAGGATTTGGGAAGCATTAATGAAGCTGGCTTGGGGACAGTCCATATTACAGTCAAGGATGTGCTGGACATCCCAAGATGGATGAATGGAACTAGCTTAGATGGGGGATTTAGGTCGGCATCGATGAGTGGGGCCGAAGGGCCTGCTTTGGTACTGTGTACTGATTCACTATGTGAAGCAGAATGTATTATTCTTCCACTAGGTTCCCAAATCTAAACACTGTGAAGGGTGGATAAGTTCACAAAGAGGTCGGGGAAGAGACTGGAGACATTGTGACTCTGGCACTTTGCCTTCCTAAGTTTGTTATATTTTGTTGCGTGCAACACAGAATGATTTGCGTGAGACCTGAGTTGATGTAAACAGACGCAAATCAGACCTATTGCTTGCATTTCACTTCCTCCAAACGTGGAGCCACTGAAGGGAAAGAGCTCTGTGAATAAAGAGCTGCTGCATAACACGAGGATCGTTTTGCGGCATTGCGAGTGATGGTAAGGAATGCAAAATACCAAGCAATAACAGGCTGGCACATTGTGGTAATGTTCACAAAGGCGTCAATAATTCACAGCTTTGTCTCTTGGTCCTTTGTATAAAATATTAACAAGGTAGACAAGACAACATAGACACATCGAAAAATAGGTGCAGGAGTAGGCCATTCAGTCCTTCGAGCCAGCACCACCATTCAATATAATCACATCAGTACCCTGTTCCTGCTTTTAAGGCCATCGTGCCATTAGCTTTCTTCACTGCCTACTGTACCTGCATGCTTACTTTCCGTGACTGCTGTACAAGCATCCCCAGGTCTCATTGCACCTCCCGTTTTCCTAATCTGACACCATCTGCTTCCCGTTCTTGCCACCAAAGTGGATAATCTCACATTTATCCACATTACACTGCATCTGCCCACTCACCCAACCTATCCAAGTCACCCTGCAGCCCCATAGCATCCTCATTGCAGCTCACACTGCCACCCAGCTTTGTGTTATCCGCAAGCTTGGAGGTGTCACATTTAATTCCCTCATCTAAATCGTTAATCTATATAACTAAAAGTCTCATCTTGACCACTTTCTGTCTGCGCTGTATATTGATTTTAGAAAAAACGCTATCATATATCACTATGATTTTTGGCCATCTTACTCGCAGTCCTCCTCCGCTGAGGCAACCCGAAAATGTTTCCGATCGATGAAAAATAAAAAAGTTAGGAATGTTTAAAAAATCTTGAGATCAGCTGATTGGTCCTCTCGCCTGTCAATCACCATGATGAAGGTAATGCCCCTTCCGGGGGGGCACTCTGCTTGAAATGGTATGAAATGCATTTGATTTGGTGGCCTGCACTCTGCTTATGAGAGTGAACTGCCAGCCTCTGCTTACCTGAGTGACTGAGCTGCCAGCCCACAAATCCATGCGGCCCACAATGTCCCTACTAGCCCTCTGGAAACCCGGCCCACATCACCCATCCTAGCGCTCCAGAAACTCCTCTTCCCCTCACAGACCACCAATATTGGAATTGGTGGAGAGGTGGAATATTGCGTTGGGGGATCAGCCCTCCCATGTGAACATGGGACCCAACAGGCCCCACTTAGTCTGGTCTATATTGTAAATAACTGGGGTTCCAGCACTGAGCCTTGTGGCACCCCCACTTGTCACTGCCTGCCATTCTGAAAAGGACCTGTTAATTCCTACTCTTTGCTTCCTGTCTGCCAACCAGTTCTTTATCCATGCCAATACCCTGTCCCCAATACCTTGTGCTCTAATTTTGCACACTAATCTCTTGTGTGGGACCTTGTCAAAGGCTTTTTGAAAGTCCAGAGACACCACATCCACTGGCTCTCCCTTATCCATTCTACGTGTTACATCCTCGAAAAAATCCAGAAGATTAGTCAAGCATGATTTCCCCTTCACATTTCCATGCTGACCTTGACTGATCCTGCCACTGCTTTCCAAATGCGCTGCTATAACATCTTTAATAATCGACGCAAGCATCTTCCCCACTACCGATGTATGGCTAACTAGTCTATAATTGCCTCTTTACCCTCTCGTCTAACCTCCAGTCCACAGGAACTGATACAGAGTTGAGAGAACATTGGAAAATGATCACCAATGCATCCACGATTTCAAGTGACACCTCCTTGGTTACAGACCATCAGGCCCTGGGGATTTATCTGCCTTCAGTCCCAACACCAAGTTTACCCAACACCATTTCCTGACTAATGTGGATTCCATTCAGTTCCTCCCTCGTACTAGATCAGTGGTTCTTAACGGGGGGGTCAGGACCCCCTTGGGGGGGGGGGGGGTCGGGGTTTGGGGGGGGGTGGGGGGGGGGGGGAGAAGGGTTCATAAATAACATTTCAATTTGTTGAACCCATTTTAAGGAACCTAACAAAGGTACATACCACATACAGTATTTTGTTGTGGTTCATAATAGATGTGATCTAAAATTGCTGCTAATATGATCACTAGCTTCTTGCAGGAGAATCAACTCCTCAGTTACTTAATTTTTTATACTGGCTCACTATCATCAGAATTTGTCTCTATTAAAAATGGCGGTTGACCTGAAATGAGTGTACTTGCCAGCAGCGGCAATTAACAGCTCTAAATATTTGCAGCTTTTTTTTACATGATTGTCTGCTGTCAAGTGCCTGCTCGAGGATATGTTTGCGATTAATCCATCTGGAATTGGTTAGCTATTTATACAAATCTCACAGAGTGTGTGGGTACGAGATCTAAAGATAACTTGCTTCACTGAAGCCTGAGCAGGAATCGGCCAGTGAACCAATGGGTTTCTGTCCAAAACGAAGGGGGAAAGGAGTTCCGACCAGAATTGTTTCATGGTGGGACCAATGTCGCAGATAGTCACCCCTGGTGAAAGCAGCTCACCCCTATTCCCAGAGGACAGGCAAAGGCAAAGAGGATATGGCTTAATGTGTAAGAGGTAACGTTGGCGCAGCGGTAGAGTTTCTGCCTTACAGCGTTTGCAGCGCCGGAGACCGGGTTCGATCCTGACCATGGGTGCTGTCTGTACACAGTTTGTGCGTTATCCCCGTGACCTGCGTGGGTTTCCCCAGAGATCTTCGGTTTCCTCCCGCACTCCAAAGATGTACAGGTTTGGAGGTTAATTGACGTGATATATAAATATAAATTTTCCCTAATATGTTAATGTGCGGGGATCGCTGGCCAGTGCAGACTCGGTGGGCCGAAGGGCCTGTTTCCGAGCTGTATCTCTAAACTAAAGCTAAAGGTGTGGCTGTAAATACAAGGAACTGCAGTTGCTGGAATTCTGAGGGAAAACACAGTGTGTCAGGGGCTCTGGGGAGAAGGTAGGAGAAGGGGGTTCAGTTCGGCGATGATTGAATGGTGGAGTAGACTTGATGGGACGAATGGCCCAATTCTGCTCCTATCGCTTATGAACTTATGAACAGCGCTGGAATAACTCAGCGAACCAGGCAGCATGAATGGAAGGAATGGATAGGTGACATTTTGTTTCGGGACTCATGGAGTCAAAGAGTCAAAGAGTCATACAGTGTAGAAACAGGCACTTTGGCCCAACTTGCCCAAACCAATCAACATGTCCCATCTACACTCGTCCCACTTGCCCGAGTTTGGTCCATATCCTTCTAAACCTGTCATATCCATGTCCTACCCTTCTTCGGGCTCAGAATATAATTAGTTCGTTGGAAGTGCATAAATATAGAATTATAGCTCTCCACAAAGATGGACACAAATGAGCTAATTGAAACTGTGGATTTTCTGCCGTGTAAAGATGTGCATAATCCAAATCTATGTGGCTATTTCCACAAAGAGCGATTGTGAGCCATTGTTCACTGTTTGCATTCTGAATTGCTGATATTCAGCCTCGTCAGCTGTGGCTGGTCGGTACAACCTTGTCTTTGAGGCAGTGAATGGTACCACTGAGATAACGGAGTCTTTTTAAGTGAGGTGTTACACCGGCATCCCTTCTTGGGTGAATGTAGACAGTTCATTGGCACAAAACACAGCTGGAGAAACTCGGTAGGTCAGGCAGCATCTGTGGAGTCAAAAGAATGGTCAACATTTTGGCTTCTGACCCTACATCAGGACTGTGTGTGTAGAGGGAGGATTGCCACACCACGTTACAGATCACTACAAAGATGGGAAGATGCTGGCTATCTTCCATCTGCACTCTCAATCCTCATGCAGGGTAATGATCCGAAACGTTGACCTTCCCTTTGCCTCTGCAGAGGGTGGCACGGTGGTGCAGCGGTAGAGTTGCTGCCTTACAGCGCCAGAGACCCAGGTTCAATCCCGACTACGGGTGCTGTCTGTACGGTGTTGTTGTACGTTCCCTCCACGACCACGTGGCTTTTCTTCATGATCTTCTGTTTCCTCCCACGCTCCAACGAGGTACAGGTTTGTAGATTCATTTGACTTGGTATAAATGTAAATTGTCTCTAGTGTGTGTAAGATAGCGTTAGTGTGCGGGGATCGCTGGTCGACGCTGGTTCGGTGGCCCGAGTAGCCTGTTTCCGCGCTGTATCTCTAAACTAAACTAAACTAAGATGCTAGCAGACTTGCTGAGTTCCTCCAGTACTCTGTTCTTTTTGCCTCAGAGGGCAACCACCATTGGAGACCCTTGGACTATCTTAAATCGGACTTTAGTGGACTTTTCCTTGCCCTAAACGTTATTCACATTATTCCCTTTATCATGTATCTGTGGACTGTGGACGGCTCAATTATAACTGTGCATTGTCTATCCGCTGATAAGTTAGCACGCAGTGAAAGCTTTTCTCTGTACCTCAGTACACACGACAATACAACAATACGACAATAAACTCAACTCAACTCAACTCAATTAAACTGAACTAAACTAAGCATCTGCAGTTTCTTGCGTCTCCGGGTTATTTGGCACGGTTTCGTGAAACATCAAGGCATTCTGGCCAATTCCCTTTACCCAACCTCACTAAAGCAGACGCCCGTGTCTTCATCACAACACTGTCTGTACTTGTTTGTGTCTATGCGGTTTGTCTGTGCCATTCCCAGCATCGCAGCAGTGCCTACATGATAACAATTATTTAATTGGCTGTGACGTACCTTGGGCAGACTGAAGGTGTGCTCAGTTTTCTTGACATTCACGAAGATTGGACCAAATCCCTCCCTCCTCATCCGATGGGACTGAGCAGCAGCTCAGACACTGAGATGATGCGCAAATCTCCGGCACTCTTCACGCTGCCTCGGCAAGGCCTCCAGCATAATCAAGGAGCAGTCCCCCCCCCCCCCCCCCCCCCCCCCCCCCCCCCACCTCCCAGTCACTAACCGCTTCTCCCCTCTCCCATCAGGCAAGAGGTACAGAAGTGTGTAAACGCACACCTCCAGATTCAGGGACAGTTTCTTCCCAGCTGTCATGAGGCAACTGAACCATCCTCTCACCAACTGGAGAGCGTTCCTGACCTCCCATCTGAAGAAGGGTCTTGACCCGAAATGTTACCCATTCCTTCTCTCCAGAGATGCTGCCTGTCCAGCTGAGTTACTCCAGCATTTTGTGTCCAACGTCGGTTTAAACCAGCACCTGCACTTCCTTCCTATACTCCCATCTACTACATTGGAGACCCTTGAACTATTTTAATCGGACTTTACTGGATGTTATCTTGCACTAAACGTAATTCCCTTTATCCTGCATCCGTACACTGCGGGCAGCTTGATTGTAATCATGTATTGTCTTTCTGCTGAGTGGACTGCACACAACAAGAAAGCGTTTCACTGTAGCTCGGTACACGTGACAATAAATTATACAGAAATAAAATTTCCCGTGAGACTTGATTGAGTTTATTTCTCTGGTTTTAAATAGGTTTTTATTTGGTAACATTGTAAAGATAGATATAGATATAGATATAGATATGCCATTTATTGTCACTATACATGTACAATGAAATTAAAAGCTGCTCGTACTCAGTGCATACATATAATTTAGTACAAGAAACGGGAAAACAAAAAACAGAAGGGAGAAGGAGGGGGGGGGGGGGGGGGGGGGGGGGATAGGTGCACAATTCTGCGGCGCTATATACATATATACAGATGGAAGTCCGGGTGTTGGGCTGTGAAGTCAGTGCATGTGTGAATTAAGAGTAGTTATAATTTTCGGAAAACAACTATTCTTGAGTCTATTTGTCCTGGATTTGATGCACCTATAGCGCCTTCCATTTGTAATATAATTAAGTCAAATCCCATCTTTATTACACAATGATTCTGTGACTTCTACAGGTAGTTTGGGGTTAATGTTTGCACTTATATTCACATCATGAAGATCCCTGGTTGGTGGTGATGGAGCAGTCAATTTTTCTCTCTCTGTTGTGTCGAATGACAGTATGTGTGTACTCCCTTGTCGTGAAGGCACGGATTCCAGGCATGTCTGTCTTTAAGTTATAACCCATCTAAATGATCTTCTTCTTCTTCATTGGTGTCCATCTTGTTACAAATGTTGGCCTCGCTGTCATCTTCCATCCTGAAAAGGACGCAAGTTTCTGGCAGCAATCAGTGGAAGCCATCGCTTGATGCAGTAGATGATGGTGGTAGCAGATTTAGCTTCCAGTTTCTAGCCCCGCGACTTCTGCTATGAAGCTTCTTGCTCATCTATGATAAAAATGAAATATGATTCTTCCAATCAACCCAAAGCTAAAACGTGGCCTTTGCCTTTAAGAAAGAAAACAAACCCGCTTCATTTTGAAACAGGCCCTGGTCTGGTAAATCCTCACAGCCACAGCTGTACTTCTCCTCTCCCCAGTGTAATAATCATTAACCGTTTAATCATCATCTAACTATTTATTTTTTCTCCCCGTCTCTTGCATTTAAGCCAGGAAGTCGTGCAGATCTCCACAAATGTTGCTTGGAGCAGTCTGCTCCGAGACTAGAGAACCAGTTCCAGCCGCAGCATTTCCATGTGTTCCCACTTTAGGCACGGCTGAGAAACGCCTGCCTCCTGCTCTCCAGCTTCCTAAAGCGGCAAGGCAGAGATCAGGAACTGGGTGATGCAGAGACACCGGTGTCCCTGCATCACGTGTGGGAAAGAACTGCAGATGCTGGTTTACACCGAAGAGAGAAACGAGATCATAAGATCACAAGTGATAGTTAAGCCATTCGGCCCCATCAAGTCTACTCTGCCATTCAGTCATGGCTGATCTATCCCTTCCTCCTAACCCCATTCTCCTGCCTTCTCCCCATAGCCTCTGACACCCGTATTAATCAGATGCTGGAGTAACTCAGTGGGACAGGCAGCATCTCTGGAAAGAAGGCATAGGCAACATTACGGGTCAAGACCCCTTCCTCAATCTGAAGAAGCGTTTCGGCCTGAAACGTCACCCATGCCTTCTCGCCAGGGATGCTGCCTGTCCCGCTGAGTTACTCCAGCATTTTGTGTCCATCTTCCCTGCATCATCCTCCATTAGCCAAGCCTGCATGTTTAAACAAAGCAGGTGGTCCATATCCATCAGAGACTTTTAATGAGTAAGAAGAAACTGCAGATGCTGGTTTAAACCGAAGATTGATACAAAAAGCTGGGCAGCATCTCTGGAAAGAAGGAATGGGTGATGTTTCGAATCGAGACCCTTCTTCAGATGAACTTTTAATGAGTTCAGTTGTGTTACTGTTCATTTACTGCAACGATTTTGCTTCTAGTTCTGAATTCTGAAGGTGTCAATGGTTCTAGGGAGAAGGCAGGAGAATGGAGTTACAAGGGTAAGATAGATCAGCCATGAGTGAATGGCAGAGTAGACTCGATGGGCCGAATGGCCTAATTTAGTTTTAGTTTAAGATCTACAAGTCCTTCAGCACACCGAGTCTGTGCCGATCAGCGATCACCCTGTACACTGACACTAGCCTACACACCAGGGACAATTTACAATTTTTACCGAAGCCAAATAACCTACAAACCTGCACGCGTTTGGAGTGTGGGAGGAAACCAGAGCACCAGGAGAAAGCCCTTGCAGTCACAGGGTGAACGTACAAATTTCATACAGACAGCACCAGTAGTCGGTATCGAACCTGGGTCTCTGGCGCTGTGAGGCAGCATCTCTACCGCTGAGCCACCATTAGCCGCTCCGCAAGTTCTGATTAATGAACTCTATATCCACTACTATGCAAGTTCCGGTAGTTCTCATTCATTATTTGTCCGGTGTCTCAAATGATTCCCAGCAGCAGATGTATTCACAGTGATTGCAAACACGTGACAGATGTTAGATTTTGACAATAAAGGTGGTTTCTGTTAATAATGACTTTTTTCCTCTTGGACTTTGGGCTGGTGAGGCAACAACTTAATTTAATAACAATATGTTCATTTTGCAATGTCCATGGTTGTCTCTTTTGTGCCCATGGCAAATCTATCCTTTAGCAAGAATTCTAGAGAGAGTGCTCATATTAAAACAAACCTGTAGACTGTAATCAAGATGAATAGTCCAGCTGCAACTGGCAGTGAAAGGAAAAAGTAAGCAAACATATACTGGCTGAGGTGATCATCTATGTTTAATTGCAATAGTCCTTGACCCTGCCCTCTTGAACAATGCTCTCCTTGTTGTGATGAGGGAACTCTGAAATGAGCTGCCAGAGGAGGTAGTTGAGGCAGGTACAATACTGAAAGGCCTGGATAGAGTGAACGTGGAGAAGATGTTTCCACAAGTGGGAGAGTCTAGGACCAGAGGCCGCAGCCTCAGAATAAAAGGACGTACCTTTAGAAAGGAGATGAGAAGGAATTTCTTTGGTCAGAGGGTGGTGAATCTGTGGAACTCATTGGCCAAGCCAATGGATATTTTTAAGGTGGAGGTTGACAGATTATTGATTAGTACGGGTGTCGGGAGTTTTGGGGCGAAGGCAGGAGAATGGGGTTGGGAGGGTGAGATAGATGAGCCATGATTGAATGGCGGAGTAGACTTGATGGGCCGAATAACCTAATTCTGCTCCTATCACTTATGACCTTCTGACTATACACGATTACAATCGAGCCGTCCACACTGTACGAAAGTAACTCTCATTTATGTCAGTGGTGATGATCTCACTAATCAACGTGACGTGACGCAAAGTTTTTATGATTTGAAAAGCATCGAAAAGAATTGTTGTCAGCCGAGTAAACAAATCCTTTAACATTGTAAACAGAAGCATCTACTGTAATAATGGTCACGTTAGTATCTCCAGCTCATGACCACACCAGAAGGTGTTACCTGAAGGCTGAGATTATTACAGTTTTGTAACCCGTTCCACCATATCTATTATTTCTGGATTTTAATGAGGTTCTTTGGAAAACAGCTTTGCATGAACAAGGGATAAAGCACAGGCAGATGGCCGAGCTATAGGAGTTAGCAGCTAATTAAAAATGACTTAAGAAGTGGAATTGGAATAAGTCTCCAGTCTGACCTTTATCCAACCTTAATTAGTTATACTGTTGTGTAGTATTGAAAGATTATACGTGAAGAGGTTTTTATTATTTATAGATACGTATTTCCACAGCTTTTTTTATTATTGAGAATCCTTAAAATTCTCATGAAAATTGTGATCTTTCTACTTGCATTGCAGCTCAGTCGTGCAGTTGATGTTGTCAGAACTAGGCAGTTGTAGAGCTCAGATACAGACCACTCGGCCCATCACATCCCCGCGGACCATCATCTCCACAAATTGTGCAGGCAGGAACCGCGGACGGTGGCGCAGCGGTAGAGTTGCTGCCTCACAGCGAATGCAGTGCCGGAGACCCCGGTTCGATCCCGACTACGGGTGCTGTCTGTACGGAGTTTGTACCTTCTCCCCGTGACCTGCGTGGGTTTACTCCGGGATCTTCGGTTTCCTCCCACACTCCAAAGACGTAACAGGTTTGTAGGTTAATTGGCTTGGTAATTGTGAAAATTGTCCCTAGTGGGTGTAGGACAGTGTTAATATGCGGGGATCGCTGGTCAGCGCAGACCCGGTGGGCCGAAGGGCCTGTTTCCGCGCTGCATCTCTTAACTAAACTGAACTAAAGTTGCTGGTTTAGGCCAAAGGTAGACACAAAATGCTGGGGTAACTCAGCGGGTCAGGCAGCATCTCTGGAGCAAAGGAACAGGTGACGTTTCGGGTCGGGACCATTCTTCAGATTCTAATTGAGTCTGACGAAGGGTTCCAAAACGTTGCCTATTCCTTTGCTCCAGAGAGATGCTGCCTGACCCACTGAGTTACCCCAGCATTTTGTGTCTATCATCTCCATTAGCCCCAGTTACCAGCAGTTTGATGCCAGCTCTCTATATCTGGATGATACAGGTGCTCATCCAGATAGTTGTTAAAGAGCACCTGCATTCACTAACACCTCAGTAGTGTATTCTAACCACCTGCGCTGAATAATTCCTCCTTCAATCCCCTCTATAGCTCAGCCTAAACTCTTCACTGCCCACGTTTAGGTCTTCAGCGGGGATCCGGTCAGTTCCTGCAATCCCTTTTGTCCTATGGGATGGAGTCAAGGCACTCACATCAAGGATAGCGTTGCAGTTGAGGAGGTCTAGCGTTGCGGTATCTTCATTGAGCATTGGCCACCTCCGTGTTCCTGATAAGTTCAAGCGTATTCATGACTATTGGTGTGATCGAGCTTGAGACAATCTCAAGATCAAGTCATCTCCCTAGAGACGACTTTGACAGGAGCACTGAAGATCTAAGATATCTTCACGTTTCTGGTGAGACGACGCTGGCAGATGTAGAAATCTAATCTCAGTCCTGAGAGCTTTCCCAATACATTAGACTTCACCAGCTTGACATTAAAGGGCCTGTCCCACTTTCACCACCTAATTCACGACCTCTGCCGAGTTTGCCCTTGACTCATTCTCGCAGCATGGCCATCACGAGGTTGTAGGATGTTGTAGGTAGGCCGTAGCAGGCCGTGACACTAGTCCTAGATACTCGTGGCATCAAGTAGGTCGGGCTATTCTTCTAGCCTGATGAAAAATGTCCACGAGTAAAAAAAGGTCATGAATTAGGTCGTGAAAGTGGGACAAGGGCTTAAACTTGTTTATATCATGAATTTAATGATTGCTTTCTGTTCTCAAGATGAAGAGCTGCAACTAATCACTGGAGTTTAGAAGGATGAGGGGCGACCTCATTGTGTTCTTTATTATTGTACCGCTGCTGACAAATTCATTTCACTTGCACTTTATGTGCAATGTGACGAATAAAACTGATTGATTGAGTGATACAGTGTGGAAACAGGCCCAGCCTTCTCCCCAAATACCCGTACTAATCAAGAAACTATCCATCTTCGCATTAAAAATATCCATTGACGGCCTCTACAGCATTCAGTGGAAATGAATTCCATAGATTCACCACCCTCTGACTAAAGAAATTCCTCCTCATCCCCTTCCTAAAAGAACGTTGTTTAATTCTGAGGCCATGACCTCTGGTCCTAGACTCTCCCACTAGTGAAAACATCCTCTCTACATCATGTCTACTCTATCTAAGATATAATTTTAATTCTGACCTCTGGTCCTAGATTCTCCCACTAGTGTAAAATACATGAATTTGTCCATTTAAACAGTTACTAGAAATACAAAGTGGTGGCTGGTGAGCGGTTGAGGATAGTAAGCATGTTATCAATGAAAGGAGGCAATGCTCAGGGAGTTGCGGACAGGAAGTAATTTTAACACAAGGTACGTACAGGAGCTTTTCATACCTCCCACAATAAAGCCCTTTCTTTCTGTTTTACACTGGTAGAAAATCATTGTTTTTAATCCACAGACTGTAGCAGGCCCATCATTTGTGTTGGTGCCCAAGATGGCCATGTCAAATGCTCTTGTGAGTACCTCCATTATTTCATGGCAAATCAACGTCCCTTTCATTACTGAATTGGCCTTTCAAAGTTTTCACACTGCAGCCACTCAGTGCTTGGTGAAAACCACCTCGATGGAACTTGAACAGTGGTGCCCAAGAGAAGACAAGTCCATATTGAAACGTACCAAATAGTGAAAGGCCTGGATAGAGTGGATGTGGATGTGGAGAGGATGTTTCTACTAGTGGAAGAGACTAGGACCAGAGGTCAAAGCTTCAGATTTAAAGGACAAACCTTTAGGAAGGAGATGAGGGGGGTGGTGAATCTGTGGAATTCATTGCACAGAAGGCATTGGAGGCCAAGTCAATGGATATTTTAAGGCAGCGATGGATAGATTCAGGATTAGCACGGGTGTCGGGGGTTATGGGGAGAAGGCAGGAGAATGGGGCTAGGAGGGAAAGGTAGATCAGCCACCATTGAATGGTGGAATAGACTTGATGGGCCAAATGGCCTAATTCTTCTTCTATCACTTGTGAACGTGAATTTATAGCAAGCCGGGCAAGACAGAAGGCAAGTCATCAGGCTTGGATCGAGTATATCTCAAGCCACAAAAGGTGCAGGGGAGGAAATTGTGGAGGGTCAGGCTATTGAATCATCCTGGCTACAGGAGCAGTGCTCAATTCATGAGGCATATCGGGATTTAGTCTGCAATTATTTTCAATTAAACCTAATTAGAAAATAGAACATCGAACACGGTACAGCACAGGAACGGGCCCTTCAGCCCACAATGTCTGAGCTGAAACATGATACCATGTAATACTGAACTCATCTGCCTGTACATGATCCATATCCTTTCTAATTAATGAAATGATTTAATGGTAAATTATCTGCAGTCAGTACACTACAGTCAATACCTTGCAGCAAATTAGCTCACTTTTGGAAACTACTAAATTTCACCCTTGTTACACATCATGAAGGCACAAAGACATGGTTCGTTACTGCTATGGTTTTGTAGGAGTAATAAATCGAAAACCCAATCTTTATTTTCGCAATGGAAATAAAGTCGAGTGCGATGCAAAACGGGCCGTTGACTTGTAATTGCTCATTTCATACCTTTACGTAAAATCAAGACCCACCTCAGAATTGCTCACACCTTTACATATTTCTGTGTAATTCACCATACATGTGCCTTTGCTTTTCTTTGGGCAAATGCAGTTCAACTCGATTCAAAACACATCTCTGTCCAATTTGCATGTTTTTCTTAAACCAAAAATAGATTCCTTCAAGTATTTACAATACTATTTACAATACTAAATAATTCAAAACAAAAGCCACCCACATAGTACAAGTAAAATAAATATTCCTAAATAACAATTCCCCCGTCCTGATCAAGGATGTGCTCCGCCCCCCGCGGTGCCCAGCAGTTCCGGAAATTCCCCAGAGTGCCCGCGGACTGCGCATAATCCCTTTCTAGTGACACCCGGGCACGGACGTAACCCCGGAGAAGGGAAAGGCAGCCAGCTCGGGCACAGCTCAGTGACCCGCGGATGGCCAGCTTGGCCAGGCCTCGGAGCAACCCAACCAGGACACCTTCAGCTCTACCCTACGCACAGGGGTGCCCAAAGATGGGGATGGTTCCATTTGCACGGTTGGGATCGGTCTCGCAGTTTTACTTTTTATTGAAGCCACAAAGGCAAGGCAGAACTCTGACCATAAAACTCTGCCCCTCGCTCCTTGCATGAGGGGAAAAGTACAAGTGCATCTTTATTTACATAAAGTTGAGGCGCTGCGTTTGCTGACCAGGCAACTGTGAGTGAGAATTGTGAAATAGCACGTCCTTGTTTTGAGATAGAACATCCTTGTTTGTGAATAAAGCAGTTTTAAACTCAAACCACAATGATGCAGCTGTGCGGTTTGTTTAGACGTTAAGTGGTACAATAGATCTCTTGCATCTTGTCGGCTTAATTACTATATGCTCCCCTTCTCCTGATGGGCTAATGTATTATTTGCAGTTTTTCTGCAATTAACACGACATTCCAAATTGATTTTAATTGATGTGATGGAGGAATTATAATTGGAGCAAAGCTGAAATTGTTAGCTGCCACAGTCCCTTTATTAGAGAGGGAAAGTTCTGCGGCACGTTTGACTGTAGGTGCATCGAACCACCGCGTGTAGCGTCTTTAGAATGAAAGTGTCTTCGCTTCAAGATCACCTGGGAAAAGCTTGCATTTATGTATCATTCACGAAACAAAGTGGTCGCAGATGTCTTAAGATAGACACCAAATTCTGGAGTAGCTCAGAGGGTCAGGCAGCATCTCTGGAGGAAAGGAATGGGTGACTTTTCGGTGACTTCAGACCGAGAGCTGGGGGGAGAGGGAAACTAGAGGTATGAAGATGTGCAAAGAACAAAATAAATGAAAGGTATACGAAAGGACAAATCAGATCACTTGCCAGACTAAAAGCAAAGTGCTAATTTGGTGACTCAAACTATCGTTAAAAATAGAGGTTTGAGTGAGATCCGTCTGATCCAGCTGGTGTAGCTGCTGTCTCACAGCACCGGAGGCCCAGGTTTGATCCTGACCTCTGGTGCTATCAGTGTGGAGTTTGCATGTTCTCTCTGTGACCGCGCAGGTTCCATCCAGATACACATAGAACATAAAAGAGTACAGTACAGCATAGGAATAGATCCTTCGGCCCGCAATGTTTGTGCCACTCATGATGCCTAGTTGAACTAATCTCATCTGTGATCCATATCCCTCCCACATCCCCAAGTGGTGCAACTTTGTAGGTTCATTGTCCTCTGTAAATTGCCCCGAGTGTGTAGGGACTGAATGATAAGTGGTTATGCACGGAACTCGTGCGAATGGGTGATGGCTGGTCGGCGCGGACTCAGTGGGCTGAAGGGCCTGTTTCCGTGCAGTATCCCTGAACTAACCTGAACAATAAGGCAAATAAATAAAGGCAGTGGGATTTGGGAAGGAACTCTCCCACATCAGCAATGAACCAGGAGGCTATAACCAATACACGAGGAAGCAAAGTCAAAAGAAATCGGCTGAGGTGCCATTAGGGGAGTAATCTCAGTGTAAAAGGAAGATTGAAACATTCCCGCACAATATCCTGTGCTGTCGTGTGAAGTTTTCAAACTTTCAATCTTAACATAGCTCGCTATTGACCTTCTACGCTAAAAATAGATTGGCACTGGTACCCAAAGTTTGCTGGTACCTGCGCAACACTAGAGCTATTCAACCGGACTGTACCATGAACAGGCTGGGTCTGAATCACTTCATTAAATCTTGGTAGAAGGGCGCTCTGAGTGACTCCAGTTGGAGCTTACTGCATCAGTGTATTTTCAGACAGGAAATCCCCAAATTTGAAGGTTTTATAAACAAATCGCCGAGAATAAATGAACCAAATCCATTGCAAATTTTCAAAAGCATTCATCAAGTTGTAGTAACGAGTGTAGTTCCTGTTGTAAACTTGGAAAAAAGGACAAATCAAAGCCCCCCTGCTCGACTTCCATTTCCTCCATCTCTCAGCAGCTTGTACTTGGGACTGGCAAATGGCAAAATAACTGACAGTGGAATCAAGGAACCGCATATGCTAGTTCACCAAAAAATGACACAAAGTGCTGGAGTAATTCAGCGGGAGAGGCAGCTTCCCTGGAGAACATGGATAGGTGATGATGTTTCGGGTCGGGACCCTTCTTTAGATTCAGACAGAGGGTAGTCCGAAGAAGTGTCCTGACCCGAAACGTCACCGACCCATGTTCTCCACGGATGCTGCCTGACCCATTGAGTTACTCCAGCACTTTGTGGCAAATAACTGATATTTGGATCCAGGATAACTAGAAGTATGTGGAGGCTTTGGAGAGGGTGCAGATGAGGTTTACTAAAATGCTGCCCGGATTAGAGGGTATTAGTAATAATGAGAGGTTGGACAAACTTGGAGCATCAGATGTTAAGGGGAGCCCAGATAGAAGCATGTAAGATTATAAGGGGCCCAGATAGGGTAGACGATCAGAATCTCCTTCTCAGGATGGAAATGTCAAAGACTAGAGGACATAGGTGTAATGTGAGAGGGGAAAAGTTTAATGGAGATGTACGTGGCACGGTTTTTATTCAGAGGGGAGGGTGCCAGGGGCAGTAGTGGAGGCAGATATACGATAGTGGCATTGAAGAGACCTTTAGATAGACACATGGACATGCAGGGAATGGATCGTGTGTAGGCAGAAAAGATGAGTTTAACTTGTTTGACACAGGCTTTGTGGGCTGAAGGGCCTGTTCCTGTGCTGTACCACTAAGTTCTATGCTTCCCTCCGGTGGCACGGTGGCGCAGCGGTAGAGTTGCTGCCTTACAGCACTTACAGCGCAAGAGACCCAGTTTCGATTCTGGCCACGGGTGCTTGCCTGTATGGAGTTTGTATGCTCTCCCCGTGACCTGCGTGGGTTTTCTCCGAAAACTTCAGTTTCCCCCCACACTCCAAAGACTTACAAGCGTTGTAGGTTAATTGGCCTGGTGTATATGTAAAAAATTGTCCCTTGCGTGTGCAGGATAGTGTTAGTGTGTGGGGATCGCTGGTCGGTGTGGACTCAGTGGGCCAAAGGGCCTGTTTCCGTGCTGTATCTCTAAACTCAGCTGAACACAAGGAACCCAATAGCATAATAATGAACACTTCTACAGCTGCATATTTTAATCTCAGCAGCAGAGATTGGAAGATGGGGCTGGTTTAGGAACCAAAGGACAAAGACTACCTTCATTAAGTCAGGCAGAGAGCTGTGGAAGAGTGGAACTAAAGCTGCACTTCACGACTGCAACCAAATAGGCCAATTGTAACGCCGTTGGGCTCCTTTCCAGCTCACTCAATGAGTTAGCCAATGGCCCCAGTTAATTCCTGCTGAAAATGCTATTATTAGAATGTAGAGATTGTATATTTGAGAAATTAAACTGCTCAGCCCTGTTGCTGCTGCTTCATTGAAAACAGCCGCGCGACTCCGTACAGGACTCCTTACCAGCAATGTGAGCGTTTCAGAAGAAAAACAACGGCTAACTTGGGTAGGTTTCCCAAACGACGTGAGGAGGTATGTGCTTTGAATTCACTCGTGAGCAGTGCTAACGCCACGTTCCGTCAACGTGTCGCGCTGTGATTTTCATCCCGCGCCTGATGGGCAACGATGAACCCGTTCAAAACCCGCAGCCAGGTTCCCCCACACGAGTTCATGCAACTTATAAATATTTGAAACTCATACGGCTGCAGTCAATGCCCAAAGAAATGAAGGCTATTAAAAATGTAAGATTTAATCAGGTAGTTTTGTGTGTGGTGTGTAAAATTGAAAATATCAGACATATTATTTCACTAATTACTTTTATAAATATTGAATGGTTTAGGTGTACTAGACAAAGAATGCATGTGTTCTAATATCGAGTTACTCACTTTTGCAATATTGAAGCTCTTTTAATCTATTTCTAGGTGAACTGGGCACTACAGTTCAAATATACACCTGGAAAGAATTTGAATGCAATTGTAAATTGTCGTCCTTTAAAGATCATCCAGAATTATTCTGCTATTCCTCCATTTGTACATTATCCTTGTGCTCCACTGTCAACCTTGACAACCAGTTAAGCAGTGGCTCGAGTATAAAGATCTTACCCTTACCCTCAAACCCTCTATAGCTCTGCCCTCCTTCGCTCTGGATGAACCTTTGCCAAACACATCTACACTCCTCCAAACATTAATTAAAATGCTGGAGGGTCAGTGGGTCAGGCAGCATCTATGAAGGGAATGTTTCCTGAGAGCCTGACCCTCAGACTATCCTTGACCAGACATTGCTGGCTTGCACTAAACGTAATTAATTCCCTTATCATGCATCACGTACACTGTAAATGGCTCGATTGTAATCATGTATTCATCACATCACTCCAGTCCTCAAACAACTTCACTGGCTTCCCATCTCCCACCGGATCACCTACAAAATCCTGATCCTCACCTACAAAGCCCTCCACCATCTGGCCCCCACATATCTCACTGACCTCCTCTCCCCCTACCAACCCTCACGGTCCCTCAGATCCACATCTGCCGGTCTCCTCTCCATCCACAAGTCCAACCTCCGCCGTTTAGGGGACAGAGCCTTCTCCAGGGCAGCTCCCAGGCTCTGGAACTCCCTCCCCCAAATGATCCGCAATTCCGTGTCCCTCACCATCCTCCAGTCCCGCCTCAAGACCCATCTCTTCACTTCTGCCTATCCTTAGCCCCACGCCCCCCTCCCTTTTCATCTGTGCATTAATTGCCTTACTATTGTGTTTTGTATTGAATTCTGTCTTTACTTTGTGTACTAGTCATGTCTCTACTATTTATTTCATTCCCCTTACATGTTTTTCCCCTACCTGCTAAATTTTTGTAGGGTGTCCTTGAGACTCTTGAAAGGCGCCCATAAATAAAATTTATTATTATTCTTATTATTGTCTTTCTGACTGACTGGCCCTTTTAATAAGGGAGGGAATAACGGCAATAGAGAGGAAGGATATTGCGTTGAAGGATCAGGATAGTGAAACAGCTTGGGTACAGATAGAGAATAATAAGGGGAAAAAAACACTAGTGGGTGTAATTTATAGACCTCCAAATAGCTGTGACGCTGTTAGTCAGAACATAAATCTGCAAATAGTTGACGCATGTAAAAAGGGAACTGCTGTAATCATGGGGGACTTCAATTTTCATATTAATTGGGCAAACCAAACTGGGCAGGGTAGACTAGAGGAAGAGTTTATAGAAAGTATTAGAGATTAGACGGGTTCCTAGAACAGTATGTCACAGAACCGACAAGGGGGGAGGCAATCTTGGATCTGGTCCTGTGTAATGAAGCAGGATTAATTAAAAATGTCATAGTTAGGGACTCGTTGGGAACAAGTGACCACAATATGGTCGAATTCCATATTCAAATAGAAGGGGAGCAGGTTGAAACTCAGGCTAGGGTGCTTAGTCTAAATAAGGGGGATTATGAAGGTATGAGGACTGAGCTGATCAAAGTTGACTGGGATAGCAGACTCAAGAATAAGACGGTACATGAGCAGTGGTGTACGTTTAAGGGTATACTGTATAACCTTCAAGAAAAATTTATTCCTATGAAGAAAAAAAGGGGTAAGGGTAAGAACAGTCAGCCATGGCTCAGTAAAACTATAAAGGATAGTATTCGGCTGAAGGCAAGGGCATATAAGGTAGCCAGAGATAGTGGGAGGGTAGAGGATTGGGAAGCATTTAAAGGTCAGCAAAAAATAACTAAGAGATTAATTAAGACGGGGAAAATAGACTATGAAAGGAATTTAGCGAACAACATAAAAACTAATAGTAAGAGTTTTTATAGCTATATAAAAAGAAAAAGGGTGGCTAAGGTGAACGTTGGTCCATTGGAGGGTGAGACTGGAGAGTTGTTGGTGGGGAACATGGAAATGGCAAAGGCATTAAACGAGTATTTTGTATCAGTCTTCACCATAGAAGACACAAAAAATATTCCAACGCTGGATAAACAGGGGGCGGTAGGAATGGAGGAGCTAAATACTATTAAGATCACCAAGGAGGTGGTATTAGGGAAATTAATGAGACTGAAGGAGGATAAATCCCCTGGGCCTGATGGATTACATCCAAGGGTCTTGAGGGAGATAGCGGTGGGGATTGTGGATGCATTGGTGATAATTTTCCAAAACTCCCTGGAGGCAGGAACGGTCCCAGTGGATTGGAAAATGGCCAATGTAACACCTATATTTAAAAAAGGAAGTAAACAGAAGGCGGGTAACTATAGACCGGTTAGTCTAACATCGGTGGTGGGTAAAATGTTAGAGACAATTATTAAAGAAACACTAACGGGGCACTTGGATAAACATGACTTCATCGGACAGAACCAACATGGTTTTGTGAAGGGGAAGTCCTGTTTAACGAATCTGCTCGAATTCTTTGAGGAAGTAACAACCCGGGTGGATAAAGGGGAACCGGTGGATGTGGTATACTTGGACTTCCAAAAGGCTTTTGACAAGGTGCCACATAAGAGACTATTGCTAAAAATAAAAATTATGGGATTGGGGGTAATATATTAGCATGGGTAGAGGATTGGCTAACAAATAGGAAGCAGAGAGTGGGGATAAATGGTTCATACTCGGGATGGCAACCGGTAACTAGCGGGGTTCCGCAAGGGTCGGTGCTGGGACCCCAGTTGTTCACAATTTATATAAATGATTTGGAGGAGGGAACCAAGTGTAATATATCAAAATTTGCGGACGATACAAAAATGGGAGGAAAAGTAGGGGATGAGGAGGATAGGAAGAGTCTGCAAAAGGATATAGATAAGCTAGGTGAGTGGGCAACAACTTGGCAGATGAAATTTAATACTAATAAATGTGAAGTCATTCACTTTGGGAAAAAAAATGATAGGGCAAGTTATTTTCTAAATGAGGAGGAGCTGCGTTGTAATGCAACGCAAAGGGATCTAGGGGTATTAGTACATGAATCACTGAAAGTTAGTATGCAGGTGCAGCAAGCAATCAGGAAGGCCAATGGAGTTTTGGCCTTTATTGCTAGGGGGATTGAGTATAAAAACACGGAGGTCTTGCTGCAGCTGTACACAGTATTAGTGAGACCACATTTGGAATACTGTGTACAGTTCTGGGGTCCATATTTAAGAAAGGATGTACTAGCCCTGGAGGCAGTGCAGCGAAGGTTTACAAGATTAATTCCTGCAATGAGGGGATTGACATATGAGGAAAGGTTAAGTAGGCTGGAACTCTACTCTTTGGAGTTTAGAAGAATGAGAGGCGATCTCATTGAAACATATAAGATCGTGAGGGGCCTTGATCGGGTGGATGCACCGAGGATGTTCCCAATGATCGGGGAAACTAGAACTAGGGGACATAGTTGCAGAATAAGGGGGGGCTCTTTTAAAACTGAGATGAGGAAGAACTTCTTCACCCAGAGGGTGGTTAATTTATGGAATTCACTGCCCCAGGGAGCAGTGGAAGCAGAAACTTTAAATATATTTAAGACTAAAATAGATGGTTTTTTAGCTGCCAAGGGGATAAGGGGCTACGGGGAGAGGGCAGGGATATGGACCTAGGTATGGTTAGTATAGTAAGACCTGAGTGATCTCCTGGACAAGTGTCGATCGCCTAGATTGGGGTCGGAGAGGAATTTCCCGGATTTTTTTCCCGAATTGGACCTGGGTTTTTATCCGGTTTTTTGCCTCCCCCAGGAGATCACGAGGTTCTTGGGGTGGAGAGGGGTGATAGCGGTATAAAGGGGAGGGTAGTGTCTTGTGTTCTGTGTCTTGTGTCTACTGTTTGTGGGTAAGTGTGTCTGTTTAGTGTTCAGCCATGAGCGAATGGCGGTGCGGGCTCGATGGACCTGGTGGTCTGCTCTCGCACCTACTTTCTATGTTTCTATGTTTCTATGGTTAGAAACATAGAAACATAGAAATTAGGTGCAGGAGTAGGCCATTCGGCCCTTCGATCCTGCACCACCATTCAATATGATCATGGCTGATCATCCAACTCAGTATCCTGTACCTGCCTTCTCTCCATACCCCCTGATCCCCTTAGCCACAAGGGCCACATCTAATTCCCTCTTAAATATAGCCAATGAACTGGCCTCAACTACCCTCTGTGGCAGAGAGTTCCAGAGATTCACCACTCTGGGTGAAAAAAGTTCTTCTCATCTCGGTTTTAAAGGATTTCCCCCTTATCCTTAAGCTGTGACCCCTTGTCCTGGTTAGCACGCAACAAGAGCTTTTCACTGTACCTCGGTAGATGTAACAATAAACTAAACTGAAACTGCAGATTCTAGCATCAGCATTTTACCATGTGGCCAAGTTTGTTTGCTCTGCTATATGGTGGCTTTGCTTTCTGCTCTGGAAATCGCGTCCTTCATAGGTTCATAAGGAATAGGAGCAGAATTAAGCCATTCGGCCCATCGAATCTACTCCGCCATTAGCTAATCTATCTTGCCCAATTGGTTAATATGGAGGGGTGCGTCAGAACATTTCAGAGGGAACGTTCCCTTCAGGACCCTAAGACCCTATCCTTGTTCTAGCTGAGAGGTGAGGGGTGGGAGCAACGGTGTGGCAACCCTATTCTCCAGCCTTCTCCCCATTGCCTTTGACACCCTTACTGATCGAGAATCTGTCAATCTCAATACACAATGACTCGGTCTGCACAAGCATCTGTGGCAATGAATTCCACCCTAAACTCACAGATTCACCACCACCTGGGGCGGCATGGTGGCGCAGCAGTAGAGCTACTGCTTTACAGTACCAGAGACCCGGGTCCGATCCTTGACTACGGGTCCGCCTGTACGGAGTTTGTACGTTCTCCCCGTGACCGCGTTGGTTTTCTCCGAGATCTTCGGTTTTCTACCACAACCGACGTCCAGGACTGTCAGTTAATTGGCCTGGTATAAATGTAAAATTGTCCCTGGTGTGTGTTGGGTAGTTTTAATGTGCGGGGATCGCTGGTCGGTGCGGACTCTGTGGGCCGAAGGGCCTGTTTCCACGCTGTATCTCTAAACTAAATAAAAACGAAACTCTCTGCTTCCCTACAGATAAACAACAATTCTTCCTTTATTTTTAAAAAACCTATTTCTTTGACTTCTTAATCGGCTCCTATATTTGGCTCAGTGCCCGTGCTGCTGTGATGATGCACAAGGCTTTGTTAGAAACAATGCATTCTGTGTTAAAGACACAACATCAATACAAATCTTTGCTTACTTGTTTACAACATTTTAGATGATTCTCACCAACATTATAAGTAATTACCTGTTTGCATTAATGCCAGAATCCCCATTCAAGGTGACGTTATCTGTTTAAGCACATTTTAGATACAATCACATTTTATTTTGCTCGTAATTCACAGAACCTTAGCCACAAAGCACTGAGATAAAATAATTGGAGCAAAAAGCTACAGGTGCTGGAAATGCAAGAGAATAACGAAAAATGCCACGAGCACTCAGCAGGTACGCAGATAAGGAGAGCAAGCAGGTTGACGTTCAGATTGAAGAGCCTTCATCAGAACTGGAAAATTGAGTGGGCAAGGATGTGTTAAACTACAGAGAGTGGAATTGGGGGGGAGGGGAAGAGGGGAGAACAGAGAGAATGTTTGTGCCAGGATGCAGATCAAAGTTGTCACTATAACAAAAACACAGCAGTTGGAGAAAGAAAAGACAAATGAAACAAATTGCAGACAAAGGATTTGTGGAGGTAGAAAGGAAGGACGTCTTCAGAACTTGTTAAACTCAGCATTAACTCCTGTAGCTGTGAGGTACACAGATGGAAGGTTAGGCGCTGATAGTCAAGCCCATGTTAGACATAGTTAGAGTAACACAGGAAGCCAAAGACACAGATGCCAGAGTGCGAATGAGATAGTGGATCAAATCAACAGGAGACTGAGGTCCAAGGGTTGCCCTGCAGGTGAATGTATGGAGATGCTGTGGAGAGCAGTCACCCATTCTGTGCTTGGTTCCTCCAGTGTAGGAGGGCCCACAACCTGAATCCTGAAGGGTGGACTCTAGATTTAACCTTGCAAACAATTGCGACCTGACCTGTAGATATCTTTGCTTCTGTCAATGATGAGAAGATGAAAGGTCAGGTGTTGCAACTCCAATGGCTGCATGGTAAGTGTTGTGAGTGGTTAGTTACGATGGAAGAGTGGGTCAGAAAGTTACAGTGGGGACGGTCCCTTCAGAAGGGTCTAGATCTGAAACATCACCCATCCTTTCTCTCCAGAGATGCTGCCTGAGCCACTGAGTTACTCAAGCACTTTGTTTCTCCCTTTCAGAATAAGGACAGGGGAGGGGAATCTTATGCCCAAGTGATGGTGCAAGGGTTACGGGGAGAAGGCAGGAGAATGGGGCTGAGAGGGAAAGATAGATAAGCCATGATTGAATGGTGGGTTAGGCTTGATGGGCCAAATGGCCTAATTCTGCTGCTAGAACTTTTAAATTTATGAAGTTATAATCTCATTGGTGTGGAACGATCCTTGTGGGGCCATTCGTTGTTCTTGATAGTTTGTTTCTCTGTGCCTGGTTTTAATTACTAATTTGAAAGTGTTACCGCAAGCTGTGTACAACGACCCTACTCTTAAAAATGGCTTGCCCCCTTTGACTTGTGATTTTCCTGAACAGATGGCAGTGTCTGCAACGCCCAAATATTCCAGACAACAACTGCTGGTGTCTCGTGAGGAGACCCGAACAATTGATGGGGTGTAGGAATGAAAAAATCGCAGTTCCTTTGCGAAGGGATTTGTGTTGGGGAGCTGTGAAGGGCAGGGTTTGGAGGAGGAGGAACTCTGGCTATGACCTTTGAAGTTTGTCGTCGATTTCATATGTAAAGGGGCACAAGTGTTTAATTGTCAAATGTACCAACAATGAAATTCTTCCTTGCTGCAGCTTAACGGGCCCGTAAACACAATAGCACACAGATAATAATCAATGATTCAACGTTAATAACCTTAATACCAGGTAACCATAATAGTACAAAAAACAAAATCCATAGTGCAACCTTTAGACTTCAGACTTTAGAGATACAGCGTGGAAATAGACCCTTCGGCCCATTGAGTCCGCGCTGACCAATGATCACCCCATATACACTAGCACTATCCTACATTCTAGGGACAATTTACAATATTACCAAAGCCAATTAACCTGCAAATCTGTGATCTTTGGAGTGTGGGAGGAAACTGGTGCACCCGGAGAAAACTCACGGAGGTCGCGGGGAGAAGGTACAAACTGCGGACAGGCAGCACCCATAGTCAGGATCAAACCCGTGTCTCCGGCGCTGTAGGGCAACAACTACTGCTGCGCCACTGTGCCGCCCCAAAGGCACAGTCCACAGCAAGATCGCCGTTGCGGAGGTTACTGTTCTGCAGTGTTCACGTGGCTGGCTGTTTGCTGGGAAGTTTGCTGGCGGTCACGGTTTTCAGGCTCCTGTGATTTCTTCCCGATGGTAGCTGCGTGATGAGAGCGTTGTCAGGGTGGGGTGGGTCTTTAATGATAAGGGCTGCCTTGTTGAGACCCGCTCGATGGTGGAAAATAAACCAACCAAAGTTCCACACTGTAACCCCCATGACCAACACTCTGGAGAATTTGTGAAGGGGTCAGATGCAAGTTAGAAATGCAGGTATTCCTGGCTTTAGATAAAAGTGACACGAAAAATAGCAAAATACAAAACATTTCACGATGTTATGTACAATTTATTTAATTCTCTCTAAATTCTAATTTCTCTGGTAATACTGAAACATTTTATTGCATCTACACTGAAATTTACAAAACATCACCATGGGCTCTTTGTGCCAATGGCCAGAATTAAAATGAGCTGCTAAAGCTGTTATTAGCAGCACGGTGCTGCTGATGTATGATTTCTGTGCGTTCCTGTCTGTAATTGATTTTGTGATGGATGGGGCTCTCTCCCCCCTGAAAACTGATCTATTATGGTTTAAGTAATTTGTGAAATGCTGTTTATACAGAACTGGCACTTAGTTTTAATGTTGCCGAGGTGTGTTGCGGATGGAATTCTCTTCCTGGGATGATTTACGGTTGTGAGGGGGTCTGAAACATGTGTGAAACAATCTTTTCGTCACTTGCGTGTTAAATCAACAGTGGCAAGCAATGGGTTCCTTAGAAAACCCCGTCATTGGCACAGGAATCGGGGAGACCTGGGTTTCAATGGCATGTCAAAGGACTAGGGGGTGGTTGTGAGGAGATTTGCCTCTCGCTTGCTCCCTATCTCTCGATATCCATCTCTCCCTCTCCTTCTTCGTTTAGTCTCTAAATTAGGCCATTAAAATGAAATTAGGCCATTCAACCCATCAAGTCTACTCTGCCATTCAAACATGGCTGATCTATCTTCCCCACTCAACCCCATTCTCCTGCCTTCTCCCCATAACCCCTGCCCCGACACCCGTACTAATCAAGAAGTCTCAATCGCCACCTTAAAAATATCCATTGACTTGGCCACAGCTCTCTGTGGCAAAGAATTCCCCAGATTCAACACCCTCTGACTAAATCATCTTATATTCCATTTGGGTAGCTGACAACCAACCCAATGTTAAGAATATTAAACTCTTCGATTACAAGTAAACCCCCACTACTTCCCTCTCCTTCCGGCACTTTGTTTTTCTGCTCCTACTTCCTCCCCCAGTTGGACGTGCCACACTGAGATTCTGTTTGACGGACGATGTAATGAGGAGAGCCATCTAGCCCGCGGAATACTGAAAACACATTTAGATCTCATTATGTTGGGACAAATGGACGGGAGGGTTGGATGGATGCGTAGCAAGGAGCTGGTTTACATCGCAGATGAACATCGCAGTGATTGATGAACATCAGCTGCTTTATGAAGGTCGGGCACAAATATTGCGAAGGCAGACGCAAAAAGCTGGAGGAACTCAGCGGGTCAGGCATCATCTCTAGAGAGAAGGAATGGTGACGTTTTCTACACAGATATGTTGCCCGCCCCGCTGAGTTACTCCAGCATTTTGCATCTATCTTCGGAAGAGTAGAGGCATTCTTTTATGCTCAAGCCCCCACGCATATCCAAGCTCAAAGATATCGGATATCAAGGATCATAGCTGCTTGTCGCTCAGTATTCAGATCTGTCCAGTTGCATCTTGCAACCATCATTAAACCATTAGCTGATTCCTCAATCATTCACATCACCAAGAAAATGATGTGACCCTTTGTTTTGATAATGACAAAGGGAAGATTACTACAGTCAGGAACAAACAAAGACAATCTTTCAAAAATGTAATTTACAACATAGGTCAAAGACATTCAGATTATGTTACTGACAGACAAAAATTGAAAAGCATGAAATTTAGTCTCTGCAGCAATAATGGGTGTGCGCGCTATATCGCCAGGGTAATGGGCACTAGAGCAGTTGCCTCATAGTGACAGACCCAGGTTCAATCCTGTCCATGGCTGCAGTCTGTGTGGAGTCTGCATGTTCTCCCTGGGACCGTGTGGGTTTTCTCCGGGCGCTCCAGTTTCCTCCCACGTCCCACAGATCTGCGAACCAGGAGGTTGATTGGTCGCTGCAAACTGACCCTAGTGTGCAAGGTAAATGGTAGCAGAATCAAAGGGGAGTTGACCATGAAGCTACTGAAGATAACCCCCCCCCCCCCCCCCCCCCCCCCCCACAAGCCCACCACACCACAAGCCCACCACACCACAAGGTGAAAATGAGTTATAAACAATGAGACTTAATAAGATGACTGAACCTAGTACAATGAGTTGGGTCGGGGAGGGACGGAGGGAGAGGGGATCTGCCAGGATTATTTCGTTAGAAAAATCAATATTCATACTGAAGATAGACTCAAAATGTTGGAGTAACTCAGCTGATCAGGCAGCCAGCATCTCTTGATAGAAGGAATGGGTGACGTTTCGGGTCAAGACCCTTCTGTAGACTGAGAGTCGGGGAGAGCGAGACACAGAGATACGGAAGGGTAAGGTGTGAGGATGAGACATCGAAGGGGATGTAGATTAAGGATCATTGTTAGCTAGGAGAAGGTGACCACGAAGCATACAGAGATAAAATGTAATCGGAACTCTCAGACTGGTCGGAGAATTGGGAAGGGGGAGGGATGGAGAGAGAGGGAAGGGTTACTTGAAGTTGGAGAAGTCAATATTCATACCACTGGGTTGTAAGCTGCCCAAAGGGACGCTGAGATAATTGATCAAAGCTCCTGTGCTTGTCTGCCTTCCCGTGACTATACGTGGCACGCAGAGTGAGATAAACTACGAGATGCTCGTTCTGGGAAGAAAGCTCACGAGCAAGAAACCAGATAAATATCAGAACCCTTGGAGCTACTTGCCAGCCTCAGCCTCTGTGTTGAAGAAAACATATTACCTTTCTTTCGAAAAAAAAACCCCATCTATCTCCATAAGCAATATCTGTGTTCAGCAGGCAATAGATCAGATCACTAGGAACCCGTCACATGAGACTGGGGAAAGACTTCCAAAAATTGAAAAATCAGCTGAACCAGGCCAGAGAAGTACTGAGCTGGTAAGTTGCTGGCCTTCCAAACAAAAAAACATTATGCAGGAGCATCATTCATAGTTTGCTGATCCAACAATGACATCAACTCTTTGTCAGGGCTGGGGATTGGATCTAGTAAGTGATTGATGAACATCAGCTGCTTTATGAGGGTCGGGCACAAATATTATTGCGAAGATAGACACAAAAAGCTGGAGTAACTCAGCGGGACAGGCAGCATCTCTGGAGACAAGGCATGGGTGACGTTTCTGGTCGAACCGAAACGTCACCCATTCCTTCTCTCCAGGGATGTTGCCTGTCCCGCTGAGTTACTCCAGCTTTTTGTGTCTATCTTTGGCTTAAACCAGCATCTCTGCAGTTCCTTCCCACACATATATATTATTGCAATGTTTATAAAACCTTCCAAAGTACCCACGACAATAGATATGCGATACTTAAGAAATCCCACGCAAGTAACGTTGTACAACTCATCATGTCTGAAGAAGGGTCGCTACCCGAAACGCCACCCATTCCTTCTCTCCAGAGATGCTTCCTGTCCCGCTGAGTTGCTCCAGCATTTTGTGTCTATCTTCGGTGTAAACCAGCATTTGCAGTTCTTTCCTACTCAATATGTTGGGCTCAGGCTTAAGAAACTGTCACGCCTTTCTTTTCCTGCGTCAATCTTGTGACAGATATGTGTGCCTTTAACGTGAAGATATGGGCAGACCAAGCACAGATTATATTAGAGAGTATTATGTAGCCTTCACCAGCGGATAGTGTGGAAAGGGACATCGTGATCCAAAAGTCACAGGAGTGGAATTAGGCCATCGAGTCTTTCCACCATTCCATCATGGCTGATCTATCTTTCCCTCTCAACCCCATTCTCCTGCCTTCTCCCCATAACCCCTGACGCCATAACTAATCAAGAACCTATCAATCAGTTTTAAAAATATCCAATGACTTTGTCTCCGCAGCCTTCTGTGGCAATAAATTCCACCGATTCACTGCCCTCTGACTGAAGAAACTCCAACCCATCTCCTTCCTAAAGGTAGGTCATTAACCCACTGATACCAGCCTCTTTTTTGTTCCGTAAATGTTTTTTTTTATTAGATTTTTAAACAAATGTACAATTTACAAGGGAAGGTAGAAAGCTCAAACAATTTAGAAAACACTTAAACAAAATTATCAAATTAAAATATTAACATTTTTATCTATAATATATTCAACCTCCTGTGGTGACCAGTGTTCACAGAAGGCCTCCACAGTCCACGTGGACACTGCGTGTTCCCTCTCTAGGGACACGCGGGCACGGACGTAACCCTGCGGCCGTCGACTGCCCGCTGCCTGGACCCGCGAATGGCCATCTTGACCAGGCCACTGATACCAACCTGGGAGTGGTGGGGTTGTCCGCCGAGCTGGTGTGGGCACTGTCTTTGGCTCTCTGAGCAACATGGCCACCACATTTGCAACACCACTCCAGTGAAGATTAAATATTCTTTTTGCATCCAATCACCAGCATTTGCCACAACATTTGGGATGGTTCAGTCTTTAGACCAGAGACAACTCGGTGATATTGAAAATCGTCCATGTTCCGGGAGGCAACTTCACAAATTTTTATCACCAGGGATGAAATGCAGCTCTCGCGCCTTCTCCCTTGTTTGCAATTGTTGGTTTGATCCCTACAGACTCCACTAATGTAACTCGGTGATACCTCTTTGCATCCACGATGTCTCTAAAGTAATGTGCGGAAATGTTTATGGGCTATGATTCTGTCTTTTCACTTGGCACTTTGTTTAAATCACACTTCCTCAAACTAAAGGGGATTAGAGTAATGGGATTTAGCACCTTCTGACAGCGTGCCTAGATATTTATCAGCCTGATGACTTCTATAATCAAGTTGACCAGCCATAGCTGCAGGCTGCCTGCTGCAATGGTACCTGGAGTCGGCACTGCTTTGTTCCAACATTGTCTCCATCCAGTGAGACCTGAATCAATGGACGGCACGATGGCGCAGCGGGTAGAGCCACTGCCTTACAGCGCCGGAGACCCGGGTTCGATCCTGACCACGGCTGCTGTCTGTACGGAGTTTGTACGTTCGCCCTGTGATCTGTGCGTGGGTTTTCTCCAGGTGCCCCGGTTTCCACCCACAATCCAAAGACGTGCGGGTTTGTAGGCTATTTGGCTTGGTAAATTTATAAATTGTCCCTAGTGGTGTGTAGCATAGTGTTAGCGTACGGGGGTCGCTGGTCGGCGTAAACTAAGTGGCCGAAGGGCTTGTTTCCGTGCTGTATCTCTCTAAAAAAAAAAACAGCAGTGGCAAATGCACTGGACCCTCAAGTATAAGTCTATCAGGAGGTCCCAGGCAGCAGAGAACACTGAGTTGGATGATCAGCCATGATCATATTAAATGACGGTGCAGGCTCGAAGGGCCGAATGGCCTACTCCTGCACCTAATTTCTATGTTTCTAACACAAACACTAGTCACTGGTGTTTCTGCATCAATGCCTGCCTTGTTTATTTACTGTTAATGTGGTCCCTGGTTTCTTAGTTTACATCTTCTAAGTTGTTAGTTTGTTAAAGCCAATGAATATTTAACTTAGATTAAACAGACTTCATTTCACGAATAAAATGACGAAGGCCAATATTTCCCTGAATTTGAGCATGTTATGAGAAGGGGTAAATATAAATCTGTGTGGCATTAATGGAAAGCAGGAATGGAGCATTTGTTTACGCGTTCAACAGGGGATGGGAGTTATTTCAGGCTCCACAGAGAGGGAAGTAAAGTTAATGATCAGTGCATGAGAGACTAATTAATTGGCAAGGCAAAAGTAAGGCGATTACTCACGTTCAACATTCTGCGACCTTCTGGTTACCCTGTGCAAACCTGCAACCAAACAGCTCAATAAACAGGGAGATTTGAATGAAAACCACTGTAATCACTGACATGGATAGCAGGCAGGGTAATGTGTGGTGGACCGAGTGTACAGAGAGTAATGCCCCTGTCCCATTTACGAAACCCGGTTTCCGTGCGGTTTCCGGAGGTTTTTGTCAGTCTCCCTACCTGCTTCCACTACCTGCAACCTCCGGCAACCACCTGCAACCTCCGGGAACCGCACGGAAACCTCGGGTGGGACGCAAAGTCTCCAGAGGTTTCCGTTCAGGTTTCGTAAGTGGGACTGGGGCTTAATACAGTGCAAGGACAGTTTGTGATTGTATTGTATAGGTTTTTGGACTCTGGAAGGTCGCTAAGGTGGAAAAATCCCAAAAGAGAGGATGGGATTTAGTTTTGTTTTTACTTTAGATTAGAGATAAGCGCGAAACAGGCCCTTCGGCCCACCGAGTCCGTGCCGGCAAGCGATCCCGGCACTCTTAACACTGTCCTACACATACCAGGGACAATTTACACATACACCAAGCCAATTAACGGACAAACCTGTACGTCTTTGGAGCGTGGGAGGAAACCAGAGATCTCGGAGAAAACCCACGCATGTCACGGGGAGAGCGTACAAACTCCGTACAGACAGCACCCGTAGACGGGATCGATCCCGGGGCACTGGCGCTGTAAGGAGGCACCTCTCCCGCTGCGCCACCGTGCCGCTGTTACTATGCGAGGGCAGTTTGAGATTAAGAAGGAGGATGTTTTGGACTCTTGAAGGTCATTAGGGAGGATAAATCCCCAAGACCTGATAAGATTTATCCCAGGTTATTGAGAGGTGCAAGAGAGGAGATTGTTTTCAAAATCTCATAATTTCATATCGTTCTCACTGAGTGTCGGATGTTTCAGAGAAAACAATCCATACTTAACTAAACTCTCTTTACAGTTCGTGCTCTCTAATCCAGTCAACATCCATGAGAACCTCATCTGCAAAGCATGCACATCCTTCCTGTAATGGAGTGATTAGAACTGCACGCAATACTCCAAACGCGGGTGAACCAAAGTCCTATAAGGCTGCGTTACGACTTCCTGACTCGTACACTCGACACCTGAACCAGTACCATATACTTTATCACTCGATCGCCTTGTGTTGCCCCTTGCAACAGCTATGGACTTGGACCCAAGATCCCTCTGAACATCAGTGACCCTGAGCTTCCTGCCATTTACTGTGTACATGTGTTTACATGTATATGACAGGAGAGCACGTGCATACATGTATATTAGAGTAGAGGCAGAGTACCAGCTATGTGCAGATCCATCAAGCAACAGCAGGGTAATACCACCAGTGCAGTCTACAGCCGAGGCCTGTCACCTGGCCCGTGATGGCACACAGTTACGCAGTTGGTAGAGCTGCATCCCCCTACAGCAAAGGAGACCCAGGTTTGATCCTGACTACGGGTGCTGTCTGTACGGAGTTTGCACGTTCTCCCAGTTTCCTCCCGCATTCCAAAGACGCACAGGTTTGTAGGCTAATTGCCCCTAGAGTGTGGGATAGAACTGTGTAGGAAGGAACTGCAGATGCCGGTTTAAATCGAAGATAGACACAAAATGCAGGAGCAACTCAGCGGGACAGGCAGCATCTCTGGATTGAATGAATGGGTGACGTTTTGGGGTCGAGACCCCTAATTCAGACTTCAGGTCTAAAGAAGGGTCTCGAGCCGAAACGTCGCCCATTCCTTCTCTCCAGGGATGCCGCCTATCCTGCTGAGTTTCTCCAGTTTTTTGTGTGTGTTGTATCTATTGTAGGATTGAACTAGTGCGTAGGGTGGTCGTTGGTGGGCATGGATCTGGTGGGCCAAAGGGCCTGTTCCCACGCTGTATCTCTAAAGCTAAATGACATTGGCCGGCGGTGGTGCATGGTCCATGGCCAGAGAGGTCATCAATGTCATCTTTAATCTCACCAAGTTCCCACCCAAACCCACGGGGGAATCCTCATCCATCAAGCACTTTGTTTATCTGTTGGACAGATGGTATTCTTTGCAACAAAGAATGGGAGATTGCAAGATATAGTAAAAGCAATGAATGCACGGCACTAAATGGTGTAGGTGTTTCATGGGTCTGTCCGCTGTGTATCACCGATATATCTGCTGAATACAGCGAAGTGTGTGTTCTGGTCTGAGAAGTCACGCTACTGGATGGTCGGGTAGCCAGCTGCACAGAAAGCTTTATCTGTCCATAACAAAGAGCTATAGACGGGCTCAATGCTTTCACCCACGGTAGCTTTGTAGAAACTCTGAAAACCATAGATGCAGAAACAGACTGTTTAACCCATTGTGTTAGATTTTGGAGATACAGGCCCTTCAGCCCAACAGGTTTGCACCGACCTGCGATCGACACATACACTAGCACCATCCTACATCTTTGGAGTGTGGGAGGAAACCGGAGCACCTGGGAAAAACTCAGGGTGATCTAAAAAAAAACAAGTGCTGGAGTATCTCAGCGGGACAGGTAGCACCTCTGGAGAATATGGATAGGTGACGGATTCAGGTTGGGTCTCGACCCGAAACGTCACCTATTCCTTCGCTCCATAGATGCTGCCTCACCCGCAGAGTTTCTCCACCATTTTTGTCTACCGTCGATTTTTCCACCACCTGCAGTTCTTTCTCAAACACTGCATCACTCCAACGCTTTGTGTCCTTTAGTGTAAACCAGCATCTGCCAATTCCTTGTTTCTCCAATTAAAACAACCCCAGCTTATCCAATCTTTCCTTACAGATGCAATGTTTCATCCCTGACTGCATCCTCGTAAATCTTTTCTGCACTCTCTCTGGGGCAGTCATACTGTATCTCTCTGGTAACGTGGTGATCAGAACTGCACTCGCAACTCAAGCTATGATGTGAAGTAGTTTTCCGTTCCAGCGTATCTAATCTACCTTCGTATTCTGTGCCTCAGTTTTTAGTTCATAGTTTAGTTTCAAGATACAGTCCTTGATAGAAACATAGAAAATAGGTGCAGGAGTAGGCCATTCGGCCCTTCAAGCCTGCACCGCCATTCAATATGATCACAGCTGATCATCCAACTCAGTATCCTGTACCTGCCTTCTCTCCATACCCCCTGATCCCTTTAGCCACAAGGGCCACATCTAACTCCCTCTTAAATATAGCCAACGAACTGGCCTCAACTACCTTCTGTGGCAGAGAATTCCAGAGATTCACCACTCTCTGTGTGAAAAATGTTTTCCTCATCTCGGTCCTAAAAGATTTCCCCCTTATCCTTAAACTGTGACCCCTTGTTCTGGACTTCCCCAACATCGGGAACAATCTTCCTGCATCTAGCCTGTCCAACCCCTTAAGAATTTTGTAAGTTTCTATAAGATTCCCCCTCAATCTTCTAAATTCTAGCGATGACCAGCAATCGCTCCGTACACTAACACTATCCTACATCCCACCCCCACCCATTGCCTATTATGCCTCCTGGCATGAACGGCAGCAACGAAGGTCGTCCACTTGTTGATTCCTTCAGTTGCTGTTTCCGTAAAATATTTGTTTTACGAGACATTGTTGTTAGCCGTGTGCTCAACCTGCAACGTGGAGGACCAGTGGATCGCTCTTTGTCTCGCCTCTACCCTTCGACCTGTCCAGCATTGGAGACCCTAACAGGAAATGAATCACCCGCTGGCATAGCGCTAGGGGTCACTGAGACACACAAGCTCCCCGACCACGACAAGGTTGCAACGGGGAGCTACCCTGCATACTAGGGACAATTTACAATCATAACCAAAGCCAATTATAAACCCCTACGTCTTTGGAGTGTGGGAGGAAACCAGAGCAGCCAGAGACAACGTATGCGGGCACAGGGTATACGTACAAACTCCGTACAGACAGCGCGTGTAGTCAGGACTGAACATTGGTTTCTGGTGCTGTAAGTCAGCAACTCTGCCACTGCGCCACTGTGTCGACCAGTTAGTAAAGGATGGTTTTCAGGGAGCCTTGTTTCACCACCTTATCGACTTGCCCCGCTACCTTTAAGGATTTATGTATATACAATCCAATATTTCTGCTACTCCATGAGATTCATATCTCTCCCATTGGTAGTATATTCCCTTATAAAACCTCACCTTCCACATCTCTCCACGCTTGCCTGGATTCAATTCCATTTGCCTTTTTTTCTGCCCAACTAACTAAACCATCCATATTCATACATAACCTCCTTATGGCCAGCCTCCAAAGCAGATTATTGTGCCAGCTACAAAGCTCTTTATTACATCATTATATTTAAGTTTAAATCATGAAACAATTAAAAAATGAGAGACTCGGTATTGCACATTACCGAACCTCAGTGGTCACAAAGACACTGCTTCCTATCAATGAAGCAATTCTGAATCCAATTTGGCCCTCTCCCCTGAATCCCACAGGCTTACACCTTCTTGACCAATCTGCCACAGGGATCTTGTCGAAAGCCGTTTACAAATCCATATAGATTACGTCAAATACACCGCCCTGTTCAATCTTCCTTATTCGCTCCTCACAGAATTCACTCGGACTGCTCAGACATGAGCTTCTCTTAACAACTCCATGCCGACGGCCCCTGATTAATCTGTCCCTTTATAAACTAAAAGCTTGTGTTGTACGGAGTGGTGGCTTCCATTCATTTGCCCAGCATCATTCCAGGTAAATGAAGATAATAGCTGGTAATAGCAATAGACCTAAGTGTGCAGCGGTAGAGTTGCTGCCTTACAGCGACAGAGATCCGGGTTCAATCCTGACTACGGGTGCTGTCTGTATGGAGTTTGTACGTATTCCCTGTGACCATGTGGGTTTACTCCGGGTGCTCTGGTTTCCATCCACATTCCAAAGATGTGCAGGTTTGTTGGTTAACTGGCTTCGGTAAGATTGTAAACTGTCCCTAGTATGTAGATAGTGTGCAGGGTAGCGCTGGTCGGCGCAGACTCGGTGGACCGCACTGTATCTGTAAACTAAACTTAAAAAAAAACTAAACCTGCGTTCCAATCAATATTTATTGTCATGCAGAAAAGTACACCTACTCAGTTATGAAGTTATTATGAAGCTGGCTGTAACACACTGCCCTCTCACAGGCCACGTGAGTCCCATTCCCTACAGTCAACGAATTGGGTACATTTTAAGTTCAGTCACACTCCCGTCTCTCTAAATCTTTGAAGTCTGGAGAAGTATGCGCCATGCATGATAAGTCAAAGAATCTTACATCCTTTTGCGACTGCTCCAAATCCTTCAAAGAACCTTTTGAAATTGCAAATGATTCCAGCACAAACCCGCACCCACCAGTAACCTGCTGGTTTTCAGTTCTCACAGGGTCAGCGGTAAACAGCAAAGAATGAGGCCCTTCGGTCCACCATTTGACCATTTGTTAAGGGATTGGGCACACTAGAGGCAGGAAACATGTTCCCGATGTTGGGGGAGTCCAGAGGCCACAGTTTAAGAATAAGGAGTAAGCCATTTACAACGGAGTCGAGGAAACACTTTTTCTCACAGAGTGTGGTGAGTCTGTGGAATTCTCTGCCTCAGAAGGCGGTGGAAGCCGGTTCTCTGGATGCTTTCCTGAGAGAGCTAGATTGAGCTCTTAAAAATAGCGGAGTCGGGATATGGGGAGAAGGCAGGAACGGGGTACTGATTGGGGATGATCAGCCATGATCACAATGAATGGCGGTACTGGCTCGAAGGGCCGAATGGCCTACTCCTGCATCTATTGTCTATTGTCTATTGTCATTGCACCTATGTTTATAATCCCAGTTATTAGGTTCAGGCCTCGGGGATAGAAGAGGCTGTCAAGGTGCTTCTTAAATGTGCAGAGCATTGAGGCATCTCGTTCACGATCCGATTCACATCACGGTGAGGAGGTGTTGAAGACCAAACTCTCCATGGTCCCAGGGCTGTGCGAGACGCCATTCATCACCTCCCCCCCCCCCACCATGATGACGGGGAACAACCACCCGCTTACATTCAATCAGTGAAATGTAATTGTTCAGTTTAGTTTAATTTAGTTTACAGAAACAGGCCCTTCGGCCCACCGTACCCGCACTGACCAGCGATCCCCGCACACCAACACTATCCTACAAACACCAGGAACAATTTTACATTTATACCAAGCCAATTAACATGCGCATCTTTGACGTGTGGGAGGAAACGTAAGATCTTGGAGAAACCCCACGCGGGTCACGGGGAGAACGTACAAACTCCGCACAGACAGCACCTATCAATAGACAATAGGTGCAGATGTAGGCCATTCGGCCCTTCGAGCCAGCACCGCCATTCACTGTGATCATGGCTGATCATCCACAATCAGTACCCCGTTCCTGCCTTCTCCCCATATCCCTCTACTCCGCTAAGCCTCCGGAGAATTGGCCTCCCATTGCCTTCTGAGGCAGAGAATTCCACAGATTCACTACCCTCTGGGTGAAAAAGTTTCTCCTCATCTCCGTTCTAAATGGCTTGCCCCTTATTTTAAACTGTGGCCCCTTGGATCGAACCCGGGTCTCGGGCACCGTAATGCAGCAGCTGCACTGCTGCACCACTGTGCTGCCTTTGGTTCAATAAGTCACAGGGATCGGTCCCAACCTACAAACCTTTAACACAGAGGCTGTGGGCTACTGCAAATAGCAATATCCTCTCGTGGGAAACAGCCTGGTTTCAGGGAAGGTGATTTCCTTTAAGCCATTCAGCTCGTTATTAGAGATAGCTGTGATAATTGTAGCAATAACAATATCAACATGAAGAAACACATTAGAATGCAGTGAAAGATGCGTCTGTGTACAAAACATAAATACATTCATAGGAGCAGTGAATGTTGCTGGAAGTAATGCACAGACTGGCAGCTAGTTTCAAATAACCCCTGTATTTCCTCCGTTCCCCTCTCTCCCTCCCCTCGTCCCCACCTGAGTTGACCTACCAGTTCCAATGTTCACATCCTTGTACCCCTCTTGTTATCACCTCTTCCCCAGCCAACAATGGGCCATTATGGGTAGGAGGGAACTGCGGATGCTGGTTTAAACCGAAGGTAGACACAAAAAGCAGGAGTAACTCAGCGGGTCTGACAGCATCTCTGGAGAGATGGAACAGATGACGTTTTGGGTCGAGACTCTTCGTCAGACTTAGAGTCTGGGGAAATGGAAAAGAGAGATATAGATGTTCATATAGAGAGGTATAGAACACATGAATGAAAGATATGCAAAAAAGTAACGGTGATGAAGGAAACAGGCCATTGTTAGCTGTGGGCGAGGTGAAAATGAGTTACGGTAAATGAGACAAGCCGACTTTGAAGTTATAATGACATGGGTTGGAGAGGGATGGAGAGAGAGGGGATGCAAGGCTTACTTGAGGTTAGAGAAAACAATATGCATATTGCTGGGTTGCAAGATGCCCAAGCCCAAGCGAAATATGAGATGCTGTTCCAACAATTTGCGTTGGGCCTGGTCATTATGGGCTCCACCTTTCCTGAAATAATCTGCTGCCGACCCTGACTTGTTCTGGTCTTTTTTCACCTCCAGTTTTTCACCTCCAGTTTATCCCCTGTCCAGGACCAGAATAGCCTCAGAATGAAAGGACGTATCTGAGTAGTTGAGGAGGCAATTCTTTAGTCAGAGGGTGGTGAATCTATGGAATTCATTGCTACAAAAGGCTGTGGAGATCAAGTCAATGGATATTTTAAGGTGGAGATGGATAGATTCTTGATTAGTATGGGTGTCGGGTGTACGGGGAGACGGCAGGAGAATGGGGTTGAGCAGGAAAGATAGATCAGCCACGATTGAATGATGGAGTGGACGATGGGCTAATTCTACTCTTATGACTTGGGAATTTATGAAATAAAAATAGACCTTTAATTTTCAAAGCTGAAGGATTATTAACTGTAATATTGATTAGTTGAGTGTACATTATTTTTTTAAGATCAGAGAAGCTGTTCAGCATTAATTTATGTCCCGGTAAACACAATGAAAATGATTTAGTATTTCCAGTAGATTTTGCAAGCAAATACCGTGCAGAGTGTTAAGTCGCACATCTGATGGCTGGCTCTGCGGTGAATGCATCTGCAAAGTCTGCGACTCTGGAACCAGCAAAGCAGTCGGGTATTGCTGTCAGTACTTGAAGCTTTCCCCATTGATCATGTGCACAGCGCTGAGACCGCTGCCTCGATATTCGTGACTGATCAGTCCACTGAATCCACTGCATAGTACCCGGCCTGCATCCTGTCCAACGTCCAACGTCACGGGATTTTGCCGCAACAGAGTTTCAGAGCTGGAGAGTGTCCATAGATCTCTGAGCTCACAGCTGCAAATTCTGGGCCGGAATCTCAGATGACCTTCAGTATTAAAAAGACACTTGGACTGATATATGGATAGCAAAGGTTTAGAGGGCAATGGGCCAAATGTAGGCCTGGCCCAACGTGGTCAGCATGAACAAGGTGGGCCGAATGGCCTTGTTCCATGCTGTACAGCTCATTGACCAAGTGTTAGCCAGGCAAGGTGCTGCTCAGGTGAATGTAAAAGCAACTGACCCATTCTATCTGCAACTAGAGAGCGGTCCTGAAAAGGACGGCATGGTGGCACAGCGGTAGAGTTGCTGCCTTACAGCGCTTTCATAATCAAAATCATACTTTATTAGCCAAGTATGTTTTGAAATATAGGTGGAATTTTATTTGCCATACAGTCATACCAATAAAAAGCAACAAAACACACAAAATACATTTTAACATAAACATCCACCACAGTGACTCCTCCACATTCCCCACTGTGATGGAAGGCGAAATAAAAGTTCAATCTCTTCCCTTCGTTGTCCTCCGGTCGGGGGCCTCGAGCCTCCCGTTGACGGGATGATCTTGACTCCCGTAGCCGGCGGTCAGGTCCTCCGCATCAGGGCGATCAAGCTCCCGCATCGGGGGAATCTCAGCTGCCCCGCACTGGGCGATCGGACCCCGGGTCGGGGCTGGTCCAACCTCCTGCGGCTTTGGGGTTTCCCGACATTAGTCTCTACCCGAGACTGTGAGCTCCTCGATGATGAAATTCTACCAAGATGTAGAATTATTCAGCAAAAATCAAGCAGTGACAACAAAATTGAGTCTCTCTCATTGGGATAGATATCTCTGGAAGGACAGAGGTTGACATTCCACAGACAACGATAGGAATAGATAAAATTATGAGACTTGATTGAAGTATATAACATTACGAGAAGCATAGATGGGGTAGACAGTCAGAATCTTTTCCCAGGGTGGAAACGTCCAACACTAGAGCTTTAAACCCCTGCCCCCCTGTACGAGTTCATTCCAAGAGCTCTCCCGAGTTTGCCCTGATTCGAACCCGGAGATTTACGGTAATGGCCGCTCGTCGGTACTCGGGGCTCTCGTGGACATTTTTCAACATGTTGAAAAATCTTCACGATTCTTCCCGAGCTTACCTGCCGTTAGCGTCACGAGCCGCTAAGAGACGTCCCCGAGCTCTGACGTACCCGCTACGTTCATTCTCCGTGCTTACCACGAGTTTTTTTTTTTTTTAAACTCGGGAGAGCTCTTGAATGAACTCGTACCGTGGGACAGGGCCATTAACGTGAAAGGGGAAAAGTTTAAAGGAGATGTGCGGGGCAAGTTTTTTCCAGAGTGAGTGGTGCGGGTCTGGAATGCACTGCCAGGGGTGGTGGTGGAGGTAAATACGACAATGGCGTTTAAGAAGCTGTTAGATAGGCACACAGAAGTGCTCGAAATAGAGGAATATGGATGGTGTGAAGGCAGATGAGATGAGTTTCATCAGCATCATGTTAGTTGAAACTTTGTGGGCCAAATGGCCGAAGTACAGTTCTGTGCTTAGTTTAGTTTAGTTTAGAGATACAGCGCGGAAACAGGCCCTTCAGCCCACCGAGCCCGCGCTGACCAGCGATCCCTGCACATTAACACTATCCTACACACACTGGGGACGATGTACATTGATACCAAGCCAATTAACCTACAAACCTGTACGTCTTTGGAGCGTGGGTGGAAATCGACGAAAACCAACACAGGTCACAGGGAAAACGTACATACTCCGTACTGACAGCGCCCGCAGTCCGGATCGAACCCGGGTCTTTGGCGCTGTAAAGCAGCAACTCTACTGCTGCGCCACTGTGTCACCTATAACATAATGTTCTATGTTACTATATTTTATTGGACTGTGCTGAGAGTATCTTAATCTAATTTCAAAATCGTCTTTTATTTTAATAAGTGGATAAGTGATTTATTTTTATGTAAGTAGCAGGAAGGCATTGGTCAATTTGTCTTAATTACTGACTGTCTCTGAGAATATTTGGTGACTCAATACTGGCGCTGTCCAAACACCAACGTTCAGGCTGCATGCCTCAACAAACCAGCTTCCCATGGAACTTGCACCCAACAGCATTCCGTACAAAATAACTATTTTCTGGTCTGTTGCAATGCTAATACCGCAAGGAAACGATATACAGATGGAACGTTTCTCAACACTGGTGATCCAATTTCACTGGCTCGTATCTCTCACCCACCTCAGAACCAGATGGTTTGCTCATCTATTACGCTGCTGAGTAAATTAAATTCTCCCCGAATCCCACAGAGATCAGAATGAGATCCATCCACTTCCTCTCCATTCCCACCCTCCAAACCGGATTCCCTGACAACACCGACGGAAATGTTCCTGAGGCATTAATTGTGGTTTTGTTTTCCACGCTATGCATCTTAATTTGTGTGTCATTTTTAATTTCAATTGCTCCACGACAGTGTGAACCAAATTGACTCGTGGGGTTTGTGTGCAAAAGATGCACAAACGGAGATATGCGGAGAAGGCTGGAGTGACCAGTACTATTTTAATATGCCTAAATGCCCTAATCACAGGCATTTATTTATGCCTAAATCACAGCATGAAATAACCACCCAGAAGTAGTTTTAGTTTTAGAGATCCAGTCCTTCGGCCCACCGAGTCCGTTCCGACCAGCAATCACCCATACATTAGTTCCATGTCCTACACATGAGTGGTAATTTACAGAAGGCAGTTACTCTACAAAGCTGCATGGCTTTGGGATGCGGGAGGAAACCAGAGCACCCGGAGAAAACCCACGTGGTCACAAGGGAGAAGGTACAAACTCTGCACAGACAGCACCCGCATAGTCAGGATCAAGCCCAGGTCTCCGGCGCTGTGAGGCAGCAACTCTACCGCTGCGCCACCTGGATATGTATGTGGGCAGCAGGAAGAGCAATGGCCCCTGCATTTGACACTTAGCCCACTTCATTTCCAGATTAAAACATAAAGTGCTGGAGGGACTCAGCGGGTCAGGCAGCATCAGTGAAAGGAATGGATAGGAAACATTTCTGGTCAGGCCCCTTCTTCTGACTGTTTCCACAGTGTTGGGAACTGATGGACTCTCTTCTGCACCTCTTCAACTAACACAACAAATATTGAGTATTGGGGTCGACACAAGATGCTTCAGTAACTCAGCGGGTCAGGCAGCATCTCTGGAGAAAAGGAAGAGGTGACCTTTTGTGTCAAGACCCTTCTTCAGAATGAGAGTCAGGGGAGAGGGAAACTAGATGTATGAAAAGATACAGAACAAATCAGAAACGGCATCGATGGCCAAGGAGCCCACAATGGTCTATTGTTGGCAGTGGAGGAGGCGATAACGAAAGGATATGAACAGTGAAACTACCAGGACGACTAGGGTGGGGTAGAGACGGAGAGAGAGTGAATGCCAGGGTTACTTGAAATGAGAGAATCAATATCCATACCCCTCGGTTGTAAGCTGGGTTGTCCAGTCCAACATAGACACAAAATGCTGGACTAACTCAGCGTGACTGGCAGCATCTCTGGAGAGATGCAATGGGTGACGTTTCGGGTCTTCATTCACCCATTACTTCTCTCCAGAGATGCTGCCGGTCCCGCTGAGTGACTCCAGCATTTTGTGTCTCTCTTCTATTTAAACCAGCATCTGCGGTTCCTTCCGACACAGTGTGTCCGGCGCCACGCTTGGTTAGACTTGACTGGGATAAGTCCCGCCAACTCTATCCACTGACGCAGCAGTGATGTAGATAGCATTCACCGCCCCATCTGGGTCTTTGGCCATGAACTCGATCATGAACTCCCAGTTGGATTCAGCAGGTGCAAAGAAACTCTGTAATTACAGCCTGCGACTCTCTGCCAATGGACGTAGCAGTACAAGGCGCTCCACGTACACACTGGAGTCATTCCACAAATTTCACACGGGTCATTCGAGTAAGTTTCCAAGCCTATCGCTTTTCCGGGACTTTCCCTATCTCTTGCTAATGTGTGTGTGCAACTTAAATTGCCATTAGTCCTAGCTACTGATGGCGGCGGCTCTGAATTTTTCAGAATGGAGCAATGTACAGTGTGCTCCATCAACAGGAAAGTCTGAAGAAGGGTCCCGACCCGAAAAACATCGCCTATCCACATTCTCCAGAGATGCTGCCTGACCAGCTGAATTCCTCCAGCACCCTGTGTGTATCTTTGGTTTAAACCAGCACCTGCAGTTCCTTGTTATCACAACAGGATATCCTCCTTCACTTAGTATAGTATAGTTTAGTTTAGTTTAGAAATACAGCACAGAAACAGGCTCTTCGGCCCATCGCACCGACCAGCGATCGCCCCGTACACTAACCCTATCTAACACACGGGACAATTTACAATCTTTACCGAAGCTTGTTACGAATCACCGCTGCACCGGCCATGAGATGAAAACGATTTGTTAACTACCACTGTTAGCACTTGTTAACAGCCAGTAGTTAACACGTAGTCAAACAATGTGTCATCAATACATTAATCCACATTCCTCAGTAAATGTAATTGTGTTTTGAACATATTTTAATGAAGCCGCATACCTTTGAATAAAATTCACAGGAGAATTTCATAAAACTACTGTCATTAAGGACTCTGTCCCGCAAACGCGGGCTTTTTCCTGTATGCAGGTACAGTCATTCACCCACGTTATTTTAAGAAGGAACTGCAAAAGACAAAAATGCTGGAGAAACTCAGTGGGTGAGGCAGCATCTCACCCGCTGAGTTTCTCCAGCATTTTTGTCTACCCACGTTATTTGGTAATTTGTAACCCGTCATTTAGGGACGTTATATGAATTTTTTTTAAATAAGTTTATTTGTGTTGTTTTCTCTCTCACCTTCAAGGTTAGTTCTTCTGTTTGCCTTTATTTGCTTCAGTTTTATTTAGTGTTATTTATCATGTTGTGGTTGTAGCTTTTGAACGATTTAAACGTATCAAATTTTTTAAATTCATATAAATTCATAGCGTCGCCCAAACGCCAAATCCCTTCTGCTGTACCTGCAACTGAAGATACAGGTGGATTAGTAGACTTTGAAGAGGTATTGACACTTTGTTTTTATGTAGAGGGGTAATAGAGAAGGGCTCCGGACCGCGAGCTCACAGACTGAATGATACAGACATCCTGACTGAAAATCACACCCTTCCGATCAATTATTTTAGGATAAGCCTTTCAAGAGAACATGCTACTTTTTGCTTTGCCCATTTTCAAAATATAGAATTTTGAATTTGGCGTTTGATTGGTACAAAGCTCGTAATATCTTTTTTACACACTGTACCTTTCTACATTTCTACTTTTGGGTGTGTGTGTGGCAATTATGGCTCATGGAATTTTCTCCCACTCTACAAGTTATATTCGTTACAACATATTTAAATACGTGAAATTTTCGATCTTTCCCAACCCCTTAAAAAATGCCCGAAGAAGGGACCCGACCCTAAACGTCACCTAGCCATTCCCTCCACAGATAGACACAAAATGCTGGAGTAACTCAGCGGGTCAGGCAGCATCTCTGGAGAGAAGGAATAGGTGATGTTTTGGGTCGAGACCCTTCTTCGGACCCTCCATAGATCCAGCCTGACCTGCCGAGTTCTCCAGCATTTTATGTTTTGCTCTTAAAACAAATCCGTGTTCCGTTGAAGAAACAACACGATAGACCACTCTGGAAGTGCAAGTTTTGCTGTACACTTCGTATTGTAGAACACACCTTGAGTGATTTAAATGGGTTAGATTTTTTTTTAATCTGTTGTCTAGAATTAGCCGATACCCACCCAATGTACCTTATATCAGATTTAAATCGAAATTCCAAATTTTTTTGTTTTCCTATTTGTCAATTTTTTGTGCCCGATTATATGGCGGCCAATCAACCGCTGTCTCTAAGGGGGTTGCGTCCAATCACCGACCAGCTTCCCTTAAAATTCCCGTCCAATCAACAAATCGGTCCCCTCCCGTCCAATCTGCCGCTGTCTCCAAGGGCATGGTGTCTAATCACATAATGCGCTGGTCACTCGGCGGCCTATCAGACGCAGTCTCCAAGGGGCATTGCGACCAGCTTCCCTTACTGAGATACCTATCTTTATTTGACTGAGTTACTGATACAATGTGTATGTAATCATCATACCCAGTGCATAAAGGGTTAAAATGGCCCTGAAATTTACCATATTACAAAACATTTCTCACGGGGGGCTTATAGCGTCAACCCCCCCCCCCCCCCTCGGTGGGGGAGGACCACAGTCTAGGGTCCTTCCGCTGCTGGATATTGGGGGGGCAGGGTGTGGTGGGGACACCCCTCAAACAAGGGTAGGGATATCACCCCAGGGGGTCGACCCACATGGATGGCAAGGTTGCTTGGTTTAAGGATAGTTGCAAACACTGCTGAATATGACACTAATTAATGTATAGATTCTGAGAATGTCAGAAAAACATCTTTGGACTGTTCTTGTTTTGTAGATATTGTTTATTCTGAATAAAGTTTATTTTTGGTTAAAAATTAAAAATAACGCTGGCCCACTATCAGTGGGTGAATGAAAATAGGATGTACCCGCTATCACACTTATTAATGTGGAGTGGGAGTTTTAACCCAAAATAACTAGTTTCTCCATGCCAAACACCAATGGGAGGCACATTGAGTTGTATGTTCATAGAGTCGTAGAGTGATACAGTGTGGAAACAGGCCCTTCGGCCTAACTTGCCCACACCAGCCAACATGTCCCAGCTACACTAGCCCCACCTGCCCGCGTTTGGTCCACATCCCTCTAACCCTGTACCTATCTAACTGTGTCTTGCCCTGCCTCAACTACCTCCTCTGGCAGCCTGTTCCATCCACCCACCACCCTTTGTGTGAAAAAGTTACCCCTCAGATTCCTATTAATATATTTTGGCATCTTGTGGCTTAAGTGTACTCCTGTTTTAACTTAATGGTAATGGGTTTTATTTTACTGATACTAAATGTGTTTTTACATTATACGAATAAATATTAAAATGTCTAAATACCATCAACCCAATTGAGCCATCTGGGAAAACAGTGAGCGTTACTGAGAAATCAATGTTGTGTTAGCCAAAGTGACGACGTATTGTTTTTAAAACATGATTCATGGGGCACATTGTTCTGTTTATGATGGCATTAAAACTGCACATTCATCTGAGTGTTATCTTGCTTAACAGATCAGGAAGTATTGTTTTAATCTGCTGTAAGGCAAACCAATATGTCGGAAGAAACTGCAGATGCTAGTTTACATCGAAGATAGACGCGAAATGCTGTAGTAACTCAGCGGGTCAGGCAGCATCTCTCGTGAAAAGGAACAGGTGACGTTTCGAGTCAAAGCTCTTCTTGAGATTCTTCTGAAGAAGAAGGGTCTCGACCCGAAATGTCACCTATGCCTTTTCTCCAGAGATGCTGCCTGACCCCCTGAGTTACTCCAGCATTTTACATCTGACGAAGGGTTTCGACATGAAACATCACCAGAGTTGCTGCCTGGCCCACTGAGTTACTCCAGCACTTTGTGTCTATCTTCAGTAAGACAAAGCAAGCTTAGTTTCCATATTCAGAAAATATTGAAACCCATCATACCTCTGCTCTGTGCTGTAATGAAGGAGAATTACAAATTGAACATAATCACTGTGAAAGGTGACAACTCTATTGTAACATTATTTAATTATACCTATTATTTTACCCCAGCTTTTTCACACCTTTTGAGAATTGCAGCAAAAATATGCATGATTAATTTCAATAGAAAACTCAAACAATCTTATGTCTAATTATGGCAGTTATTTTCATCAGCTTTTTCACACTTGAAAGTTACACTGAAAATCAGCTTGATACTTCCAGTGGAAAACTCAAACATTTGTTACATCCCCCTTCTAATGCTCAAAGACTTGTCCTATTGTGCTGGGACTTTGATTATAAACTGATTATGCATTGAGAAATGAATTTCAAGAATTCATTTTAAGAAATGAAAGTCTTAATGAAGAATGAATTTCTTAATTTGCGTTCTTCTCTCAATTTTGCATGCTGCCTAGACAGTACTTGGATCTTATAAGAAATCAAAGTTTAACCATAAGATTTGTAAGGGGATTAATCACTGATGGAACTGAAGGCTTCATTGTCCATGGGTCCGATCTGACAACAGCGGTCCTTTCATTACTGAAGTACCTCAGTGGTGTCCGACTGGCCCTCGAGGCTTTAAGATGTTGCTTTAAATGTCCACTGAAGAATCTTTTGTTAATTATCATGTACAGTATGAAAGTGCCCCATAGTTCGAAGTCGTCTGCAAGTTGTGTGACAATGTGCGGAATTTATTATTGGGACTAGTGTATTATTAGAAACAGCCAATTGTGCTGTCTGGGCAATGTCTCATGTCAAGCAAACCCATTTGACAGCTGAGTGCAGTTTGGGGTCAGTGTTAATGCAGCCACTGGTGTACAGGCTGCAGTCAGCCTGTGGGATTTGAGGGAGTTGGGACAAGACCAGCTAATCCGACCATGGTCAGAAAATGTTACTGAAAGTCAGAGGTGACCAACAGAGCATTATAGCCATAGAAATCATTAATTGCTTGGTGGTAGAAGGGTCTTGACCTGAAACGTCACCCGTTCCTTCTCTCCAGAGATGCAGCCTGTCCCACTGAGTTACTCCAGCATTTTGTGCCTATCTTCGATTCAAACCAGTAGCTGCAGTTCATTCCAACACAATTGCTTGGTGGTATTACCATGTGTAGCTGCTGCTTGCAAACCACAATATTCCATGACTTCAGCCGCATCTATCATTGTAAGGACTAACTTCGTCCTGTATGTATCCAACCTGGGGTCCCATATAGAAATACAGAGTGTAGGAAAACTCAGCAAACACATGGGTAATGGAGAAAAGTGCATGATTTTCAAGACAGTTGAATGAGGAATTCGGCAAGAATTTTATCCTTGTGAAAGGCAAGGAAACTGGTAAATCCGTTACCCTCAGTAACTAGTTTAGTCTAGTTTATTGTCATGTGTACCTTGGGGACAGTGAAAAGCTTCTGTTGCATGCTAACCAGTCAGCAGAAAGACAATACATGATTACAATCGAGTCATCCACAGCGTACAGATACATGATAAGGGGATTAATGTGAATAATGTTTTGTGCATGAGATAAAGTCCGAACAAAATTGTCCGAGGGTCTCAAATGAGGTAGAGAGTAGCTCAGGACCGCTCTCTAGTTGGTGGGATGGTTCTGTTGGGGAAAAACAGTCCATGAATCTGGAGGTGTGCGTTGTCACACTTCTGCACCTCTTGCCCGATGGGAGAACTATTTCCAGCTGAAGGGTGATTACAACTTTTATAATGTAAAGATCTGTCCTGGTAATAACAAAGAAAGTAATGCCCAAGTATGTCTGGGATTCCAACACAGTCTCTCCCCCACTAGTGTGTCCACCGTTCCAAAAGCAAGTTGCTCGAGCACTAACCACCGCCTGTTTGTTGTGCCTGTTGGTGAATTATCATCCACAGTCACGCATCTGATACCAAAGAATACACAAAACGATTCTTAAACCAGCCAGATTGAAATTGAGGGGATTAACAAAGGATATTTAGAGACTCTGCAGTCACAGAAAAAAAACCCAGAATTCTCAGCAATGGAAATATTACAAATTGAACAGAGCAACAGAATATAAAATTCAAGATGAGAACAGCAAATGGAACAGGGTGGGGACTATTCGATGTGTGTAAAAAAGATTGTTCCAAAGCAAGCAATAAAATAAATGTCAGTCTACGTTTTTAGTTTAGTTTAATTTAGTGATACAGTGCGGAAACAGGCCCTTTGGCCCACCGAGTCTGCACCGACCAGCGATCCCCGTACATTAACACTATCTTACACACACTACGAACTATTTACAATTTTACCAAGCCAATCAACCTACAAACCTGCACGTCTTTGGAGTGTGGGAGGAAACCAGAGCTCCCTGAAAAACCCCACGCAGGTCACGCATGGGGACAACGCACACAAACTCCACATAGACAGCATAAAACTCATACAGAATTCCACATTCAGCCGCCCTGAAAATCCACCCGATTTTCTCATCACCCACGTGTGTGCTGAGTTTCCCTGCACTCTGTGTTTGGCTCTGGTGTTTTAAAAAGGGGACATTCTCTTCAATAGAAATATAAATGTATCCCTGATACAGTAGAGGGCACAGCTCCAATTATCCTGGAGGGAGAAACCAAGTCAAGTCAAGTCAAGTCAAACCAATATGTAGAAACAAAATGGTAAATTTTGGTAAAATGGTAAACAGACAAGTTGCATTGCTGATGGGAAGACCCTTTATCCCCAGGGTGGAAATGTCAAGGACTAGAGGGCATAGCTTTCAGATAAGAGGGGTAAAATGGAACCATGACATGCAGGACAAGTGCTTTTTACACAGAGGGTGGTGGGAGGCAGATACGCTAGTGGCATTTAAGATGCCTTTACATAGGCACATGGATATGCAAGGAATGGAGGGGAAATGGATCAGGTGCTGGCAGGCGGATCAGCTTATTTTGGCACATTGTGTTTGGCGCAGACATTGTGGGAGACAGGCCTGTTCCTGTTCCTACGGTTCTATGTTTTATTTAAAATAATACATAATAGGAAGTGCAGCTGAAAAAAATCTGACGGGGAAATAAATGAATCTGACAAGTTTGGAAAAACTGACACAAACTTGTCAGTTGAAATAAATTGTAAAAGCAATGGATAGGCATAACATGGGCATCTTTCATTCAGTACATGCAATTATAAGTTCCAAGGTAATAGATTTTCAATTAAATGATCACAATTAATCTTAGCTCTTGAAATCTGCTGTACTTTATAAGGATTTTGATGACTGGCGACTAATTTGTAATTATTTTGACTTTCTATTAATGTGGGGCGTTTAATCTAACGTTATTTGTAAAGTTATTAAGAGCTCATTTATTTCCAAAACACTGACACAGATTAATGAATAGCTGAATTAGTATTTTATATAGTGTCATATGGAGTTTGCATGTTTTCCCTGTGACCGTGAGGGTTTCCTCCAGGTGCTCTGGTTTCCTCCCACATCCCAAAGGTCCTGTGGGTTTGTAGGTTAATTGGCCTCTGTAAATTGACTTCTAGTATGCAGGGTGTGGATGCCATAGTGGGGTAATATGGAACAAGTGTGGAAGGATCATTTAAAAATAAATTGGATAGGCATATGGATGAGAAGGGAATGGAGGGTTCTGGTATGAGTGCAGGCAGGTGGGACTAAGGGGAAAAAAAAAATTGTTCGGCACGGACTTGTAGGGCCGAGATAGCCTGTTTCCGTGCTGTAATTGTTATATGGTTATATGGTTATATGGTCGATGGTCGGCATGGACTCAGTGGTCTAAAGAGCCTGTTTCTGAAGAAGGGTCTCGACCCAAAACGTCACCCATTCCTTCTCTCCAGAGATGCTGCCTGTCCCGCTGAGTTACTCCAGCCTTTTGTATCTCTCTTCGGTTTCCATGCTGTATCTCTAAAATCTGCACATATTACTGCACAAAGTGTGAAAACGCACACCTCAAGATTCAGGGACAGTTTCTTCCCAGCTGTTATCAGATAACCAAATCATCCTACCACAACCAGAGATCAGCGCTGAACTACTATCTACCTCATTGGTGACCCGTGGACTATCCTTGATCGGATCTTGCTGGCTTTCCCTTGCGCTAGATGTTATTTCCTTATCATGTATCTATACACTGTAAATGGCTCGATTGTAATCATGTATTGTCTTTCCGCTGACTGGATTGCACTCACAAAAGCTTTTCACTGTACCTCGCTGCATGTGACAATGTACTAAACTTAAACTCTAAAAAACTAAACTTAAAAGCACTGCTATTGAGCCACATGGGGTTAAAGTAGCATTCCAGGGGCTTGGGCAAGCTGTGCTCTACCAGCAGTTGATTTAGCTGTGAACTCACATTCTGGGCTCATACTGAAGAGTAGCTATGGGCCACAGTGCCAGCAGCGCACTCCCTGTGGAATATGTATTCCAGCAAGAAATGAGATTTATTTTCAGAGAAAAAAGCAAACTCGAGAGAATATTGTTGAAAATGGAAAAGAAAACAGTCAAAGAGCTGACACTCTGATCTCGGTGCTTTCAGGCAAGGCTAAGGAGCGGGTAAGTTCTGCAAGCAAATAGAAGGCGTATTTCACAAGCGCATTACACAGTGACAAAGTGAGGGGATTGTACACAATAAGGAAGGAAAGGTGTTTACAAAGGAGAAAGAACCTCAGGAGTTATTCACCGTAGGATTGCTTCATCTGCCCTTGTGTGAAGTAAGAGAGAGTTATCCAAGCCTGGAAACGAGTCATCTCTTCTTACAAGCCTCGTCTAGTTTTGTTTAGCTTAGAGATAGAGTGCGGAAACAGGCCGCTCGGCCCACCGAGTCCATGCTGACCAACGACCACCCCGTACACTAACACTATCCAACACACTAGGGACAATTTACAAGTTAACCACACATCTTTATGTGAAATGTGGGAAACCAGAGCACCTGGAAAAACCCACGCAGGTCACAAGGAGAACGTACAAATTCGGTACAGACAGCACCTGTGGTCAGGATCGAACCAGGGTCCCTGGACCAGTAAGGCAGCAACTCTAACCCTGCGCCACCGTGCCGCCGTCTGTAATGCAGAAAAAAACAAAAGAGTGGTGGGAATAACGTGTTTAACCACAGTACAGGCATCAACGCATGTTGAATGTTGTTTACCAGTTTAATTTCTGCAGAGTGAAATCAGAATTGGGTATTGTGCACTCAGTCTGTGAAGCAACACGGTATTACTCACCCGTTGTTATTCAGCAAGAGTAATACACCAGGCAAGTTTGTGCTTTGCTTGCATTGTAAACTGCAAAGCAAACTGTCTCATCTGTGGTAATTGTAGATGTCGCCATCAATCTTGTTAGCCAGGATAACTTGCAGGATCAAGCCAAGCTTGACAAAGCATCCATAGAAAGTCTACGCTGTGATTCTAAGTTCATCAGACTGCCTTCGTTTCCCCAGTAAATATCCTCGCTTGGCTGGATTTTAGACTTTGCTACATATTTAATTTCCAAAATCAGGAAATCATATTAGAACAGTAATTATTGCCAAACGTCCCATTTACACTGGTGCATATACACATTTCATTTAATAACCCATTTATAGTAGCAGGCTTGACAGTAATTGCTACCATTTAGATGGCAAATTAGCAATTTGTGAATTACCTCCTAGCATCAGAAACACATCTCAGATGAACTCTTCAGATCTTAACCAGGTCATCGATTTCTTTGTCACAAGGTTATCCCAACCAGTAAAGGGTCTGTTCCACTGTACGAGGTAATTCAAGAGTTCTCCCGGGTTTTCCCCTGATTCGAACTCGGAGAATGTCCGCAGCGGGTCAGTAGGAGTTTGTGGATGTCTCGTCCCGGCTCGTACGAGTAACGGTAGGCACTCGGGAAATCCGGTAAACTCGTGGCGTTTTTTTCAAAATGTCCACTAGTAAAAAAATACTTATGATGAAAAAAATGGTTACTTTTTACTCGTACGAGCCGCTACGGGACATCCACGAACTTCTACGGAGCAGCTACGGACATTCTCTGAGTTCAAATCAGGGGAAAACTCGGGAGAACTCTTGGATTACCATCGTACAGTGGGACAGGCCCTTAACTGATGTACAGTGCGTTTAGTGGTCTGCAGTAGAGGTTGGCAAAGTTGTAGATCAAGATATTCCCTTTGATTTAGTTTCATTTTGGAATCACAATCTAGATAATCAAGACTTGTTAGAAGGGAAAATAAAACCTTTCAGTTTCAATAATAGGAGCTAGTTAACATGGTGAAAAGTCTCATTACATGGTAATTACATTTCAGCAGAAACATTACTGTAATTTTGTGTATCTACTGGATAATATTCAGGGTCAGTATGTGTCGTCTCCACATGAGTGCACCAGTGTGCGTTTAGTGACAACATGATGTTTCAATGTAAAATCCAATTTTCATGTTTGTCCTTTCTTGATAGTCCGTGGAGAGATTTAAACTGGAACGGTTTACATTCTATTGCCCGACTCTCCCAGGTGGGAAAGGATAACTGATGATGATGAGGCACGACGCTAACTTTCAAAAACATTCCTTCCAGTTTGGGAACACCAGTGTTCCATCACCATTACCGCCAGCATTCCCACCAGCATTCCCATCCGCACTTCCAACACTATTCCTGCCAACGTTCCTTCCACTGTTCCCATCACAATTCCTGCCAGTTTTCCCACCAGTATTCCCACCAGCATTCCCACCAGCATTCCCATCCGCACTTCCAACCCTATTCCTGCCAACGTTCCTTCCAGTGTTCCCATTACAATTCCTGCCAGTATTCCCACCAGCATTCCCACCAGTATTCCCAGCAGCATTCCCAGCCGCATTCCCGCCAACGTCCTTGCCAGTGTCCTTTCCAGTGTTCCCATCAGCATTCCCTCCAGCGCTCCCACCAGTTCCCACTTACATTCCCAGTGCAATGCTCTGGACTGGGAATAGACCGTACTGGTCTGGTCTGAAGAAGGGCCTCGACCAGAAACGACAGCTATCCTTTTACTCCAGAGATGCTGCCCGACCCGCTGAGTTACCCCAGGGCTTTGAGTCTATCTTCCTCATTGAGCCATTGCTGAGACTTCATCTGCATCTTCTTCCATGGTGGATTTGTGAATTACCTCCAAACATCAGAAACACATCTCAGATAAACTCTTCGGACCTTAACCGGGTCATTGATTTCTATGTTCCAATGTTATCCTGACCGATAACTGACGTACCAATGTGCACATCTTCTGTGATTTATAGTTGAGGTTTATAAAGTTGTACTTCATGGTATCATTCACTTCGATTTGGTCTCATTCAGAACCGTGGTCAGTGCGATCAAGAATTGTAAGCAGAAAAATAAAATATTTATTTTCATACCAGGGGATCCATAGAAAAGTCTCATTGTGTGGCAATTACATCTTGTGAATATATACACAAAGAGAAAAATGATGGGTGACATTCAGAGTCTGAAAAAGAGTCCCGACTCGAAACATCACCCATCATTTTTCTCCAGAGGTGCTGCCTGACCCGCTGAGTTACTCCAGCACTTTGTCTATCTTCGATATAAACTAGCATCTGCAGTTCCTTTCTACACATGTTTTTTGTGAATCGGGTAATAGACAATAAGTGCAGGAGTAGGCCATTTGAGTGAATCCAATCCAATCCAATCCAATCCAATCCAATCCAATTTGGCCCTTCAAGCCAGCACCGCCATTCAATGTGATCATGGCTGATCATCCCCAATCAGTACCCCGTTCCTGCCTTCTCCCCATATCCCCGCTATTTTTAAGAGCCCTATCTAGCTCTCTCTTGAAAGCATCCAGAGAACCTGCCTCCACCGCCCTCTGAGCCAGAGAATATTCAGTAGATAGGGGCATTCAGGGGTAGATAATATTCAGGGTCCCTACGTGGCTATTTTTAATGTGAGTTTGTAGTGACCACATGATCTTCGATGTAAGATCCAATTTTCATATTTCTCTTTTCTTGAGGGTCCATGGAGTGATTTAAACTGGAACATTTTATCTCCTATCTTCTTATTTTCCCAGAATCACAGCCTGTATCTCCATGAGTAGATTTGTTTGTGAGTCTCTGATCAGCCACAACTCTTCATTATTAATTTGTTTTCCTGTTTACATGCCTGCAAAATATTTTTAGAATATCCTTCTATGTTTGTTTTCACATATTTTCGCTTTGCCTCTTAAATCCGTTTTAATTCCCCTCTGAACTCCTGCCTGGTTTTCATTTATTTTAACCAACCAGCATTTTGTCAAAGTAATTTATTTTCCTTTTCTGTTTTGCTCTCCATCCTGGAGAGTTCATATGTTCATAAGTAAAAGGAGCGGAATTAGTCCATTCGGCCCATCCAGTCTACTCCGCCATTCAGTCATGGCCGATCTATTTTTCCCTAACAATCCCATTCTCCTGCCTTCGCCCCATAACCCCTGACACCCGTACTAATTAAAAGGGCAACTCGTGGACTTTCATCAACACTGGTGCTGAATGAGTGGAATGGAGTTTTACATTGACTCACTGTTTAGTTCAGAGATACAGTGCTGAAACAGACCCTTCGGCCCAGCGTGTCCGTGCCAACCAGCGATCCCTGCACATTAACACTATCCTCAGATTCAGATTCAATTTAATTTAATTAATTGTCATTGTCAGTGTACAGTACAGAGACAACGAAATGCATACAGCCAATCCTACACATACTAGGGAAAATCTACACTTATACCAAGTATACAAATCCAAGCCAATTAACCTACAATTTCCATCGACATATCCTCAGAGCTGTGTCGAGAATGTAACAGCGCGGAGTGCAGAGAAACTCTGCACAATGGTTTTATTGATCTGACAAAATAGAGTATCCATAGCCACAGATTTGTCATGCAAGGGAGGAACTCTAAATGCATTGCGGAACTGAGACGGACACACAATGCTGGAGTAACTCAGAGGCAGCCATCAAATGCTCTGCTCTTATTTTTTTGGCTAGTTTTGCTGTACACTGTAAACCTACCGTAACTATCCGGTTTAGTAATCGGTGTTCCCAAGATTCAAACAGGCGGCACGGTGGCGCAGCGGTAGAGTTGCTGGCTTGCAGCGCCAGAGACCAGAGTTCTATCCTGACTTTGGTTGCTGTCTGTACGGAGTTTGTACATTCTCCCTGGGACCACGTGGCTTTTCTCCGGGTGCTCGGGTTTCCTCTCGCACTCCAAAGATGTACAGGTTTGTAGGTTGATTGGCTTCTGTAAATTGCCCCTAGTTTGTATGATTGTACGGGTGATTGTTGGTCAGGGCTGTCTCAATGGGCCGAAGGGCCTGTTTCCATGCTCTATCTCAAAAATAAAGCATGCACTCTCCAGCTGTTTGAATGGGGAGTAGACTTGATAGGCTTTTTTTTAACATGTAAAGAAAAATAGTCACTGGTGTGAAGGATAGTGTTAGTGTGTGGTGTGATTGCTGGTCGGAGCAAGCTCGGTGGGCCGAAGGGCCTGTTTCCGCAACCTATCTCTAAAATCTCGAGTCTAAAGTCAATGAAATGTAAGTAAGTAAGTAAGTAAGTTTATTGGCCAAGTATTCACATACAAGGAATTTGTCTTGGTGCTCCGCCCACAAGTAACAACATGACATACAGTGACAGTTACGAATGACACAGAAAACACTAAACATTAATAATAATAAAACATTAATGATGAAACACCATTGATCAAGCATGTGAACCAACAAAATACCAGATCAATGGGAGGCTACAGATTTTTGGTTGTTGAGTAGAGCAACTACTCGTGGATAGAAACTGTAAAGGATAGGAAACAAACCCCACAGTGGACTAGGCTGCAGGAAATGTGATGATGTACCTCTGAGGGAGCAGTGGGTATAAAGAGCCCATGTAAACATGTGGTGTGTGTGGGTCCTTGACGATGCTGGCTGGCTGCTCCTCCTCCTGTTGACCCCCCTCGATGGTGGGGAGGTCGGTAACCGCGAGGGGCCCGGGGATGAAGAGGATGATGCCTCACACAACTGTTGATGGTGGGGGGGGAGAAGAAATGCCAGTTCGCGCGTAAACAGTTGTGAGATAGACACATTTTGTGAAAAGTCATCCTTGGCTAATGTTCCGTGTTGGGATGTGAACCCCAGTTGAGAGCCGCTCTTTTCACAGTGGCACTTTAGAAACATAGAAACATTTAGGTGAGGAGTAGGCCATTCGGCCCTTCGAGCCTGCACCGTCATTCAATATGATCATGGCTGATCCCAACTCAGTATCCCGTACCTGCCTTCTCTCCATACCCTCTGATCCCCTTAGCCACAAGGGCCACATCTTTCTCACAATGAACTGGCCTCAACTTTCTTTGTCCTGAGGCTGCTCCCAGCGTTCCGAGTGGGAATTCCTGCAGTAAATCAGGAACTCCCACCTGCGGCACTCAGTTGGATTATCGAACAAAGTGCCTGGGAAATCCGGGGCTGCATTGGGATTGTTGTGGAATTTGATGCTCTATTCTTACTGATTAGAATCAAAATGGAAGGTGCTGAAACAGCACAATTTTTATTGCAAAAAGATTACGTTTTGCAGGATAAGACTGCATCAGGGAGGCAGCCTTTGCAACAAAGGTGTAGGCTTTTACATTTGTTGCTCTGATCCCCACAGTTCTTGAAATAAAAGATTAAAATCGTGCTCCTAAAATTCGCACATAAAACCCTTTATTACTATAAAAGTGCAGAAAGTCGAAGTGTTGTGTAAATTGTTGCATAAACACTTGATTATAAACCCCCTCCCCCGAGCTGGTTCAGTAACACAGCATCAACACAAACAAACAGAACTGACTGTTCATCATTCCAGACCCTGCTGTCTCCCAACTGCTGGAGCCAGGCCAAACACAGAGTCAAGCTTCACTCTGACCCTGCACACATTAGTCTGTCAAAGTGGCAACCTAGCATCAAATTATGTTGCTTCCAGACAGCGAAACAAAAGCTACCCTGCCTGCAAGTCTAAGTCTCTCCCCCCCTTCACAAGTATTTAAATTCTGCTATTAAAAATACATTTGGATCAGTTATGCTTTAACTTAAGGTGGAAGCAAGAAGTGTTTTTTTTTAAATTGTGTGCACCGATTATTTGTCCGGCCAACAATTTTAAATGTTAATTTGCAAAAGTCATAAACACCAGATATTTTTGTTTAAGAAGGAACTGCAGATGCTGGAAAATCGAAGGGTACACAAAAATGCTGGAGAAACTCAGCTGGTGCAGCAGCATCTCACATTTTCACACAGAGAGTGGTGAATCTCTGGAACTCTCTGCCACAGAGGGTAGTTGAGGCCAGTTCATTGGCTATATTTAAGAGGGAGTTAGATGTGGCCCTTGTGGCTAAGGGATCAGGGGGTATGGAGAGAAGGCAGGTACGGGATACTGAGTTGGATGATCAGCCATGATCATATTGAATGGCGGTGCAGGCTCGAAGGGCCGAATGGCCTACTCCTGCACCTAATTTCTATGTTTCTATTTTTCTATCTATGGAGCGAAGGAAATAGGCAATTTTTGTTTAACTGAATTCTGCCTGAATTGGACAAGGAAAACTCATTTTGCATTTTTTTCATACGTAGGAAAATTAAAGAATTGCCAAACATTCATGTGTTTTGTTTTTAACATCGATTTAAATTAGTTTAGAGATACAGATACAGCACGGAAACAGGCCCTTCGTTCCACTGAGTCCACACAGACCAGTGATCCCCGTACACAAGGACTACCCTGCACACTTAGGGACAATTTGACTATTAAATATGTGGAATATGGGAGTCTTGCCATATTATATCGTTGATTTAAAACATGGTCAACCGCACGATAGCAGAAAGATGAGAGTAACCGTCTGAAAGTATCAGATCGTGGTTGGCATGGATAAGTTGGGCTGAAGGGCCTGTTTCCTTGCTCCATGACTCTGACTCGAGCTAGTTTGTGTCTTACCTGAGCTAAACCGCTCCTTGTTCCCAACATCGTATCTAACCAGTTAAATATTCGACCCCGCTCTAAACAACTGAGACCTTGTAGGTAAGATTTATGCCAGATGCAAGGATTTCACCTCACAACCCTCAAGACCATGTTATCATTAGTAATCTGCGATGTGCTGATATCATGACAGACATTGGAAGTCCCTGCTTGTTGGACAAACCTTTCTGGGAATAACCGAAATATATCGTACTATCAATTTGTGAAGGAACTCCCAGAACTAATCAAGACCATAAGTTTAATTACTTAGACAGACAGATGTGTTGTTTAGGACTGAGCTGGCCTCAATGTCTAACGAACACTGATAAGTGCCAGATCCAGTCAGATGCCGGATAGAAATAATTAAAGTTGAAGTATTGTTAGTGGCGTACATTTGCCTATAATTGTGGCCGGTGATATTTGTAATCATTGCCTGCCCTTGAGGTGACATTAAACTCTGCTGTCTACATCACCAGGGGTTCTCTTGCACCAGACTAGCGTTTCTGCTTTCGTCTGAAGGTGGGCTAATTGCCTGCACTAGGTAGCTGCAAAACTTTGCTTTTGCTGTGGGTCGGGGGGGGGGAGGTCTGCCCTCTTTGATGGCTTTTTCGCTGCCTTCTAAATCCAGGGTCTGTGGTGGATACCTCCTCCAACTGAGTGGAGCCTGCCACCGCTGTACGTGGACAGCATTACAGAGAAACGTGCGATGAATGGGTCTGGTCTCCAGGAACCAAGCGGGCTGTCAGTGGGGGTCCAGGGTTCTGTCCCATTAACAGTTGCTGGAGTTTACTTTCAGTCTAATTGTGATTTACTTACTTGGAGCCAATCCAAGCCGGCAGCCTTGCTCATTAGTTGCCTTCTCTTTTCAGTGCGGACACAGCCCAGACCATGGCACAAACTAACCTCCCTTCCATTGATTCCCCATTTACACCTCACGCTGCCTCGGCAAAGCCAGCAGCGTAATCACGGATGAGCCGCACCCTGGCCACTTCCTCTTCTCTCCTCTCCTCTCCCATCGGGCAAAAAGGTACAGCAGTGTGAAAACGCACACCTCCAGATTCAGGGACAGTTTCTTCCCAGCTGTTATCAGGCAAATGAATCATCCTACCACAACTAGAGAGCAGTGCTGAACTAATCCCTACCTCATCAGTGGCCCTCCGACTATCCTTGTTCGGACTTTATTCACAAAATATTATTACCTTATCTAGTATCTATACACTGTAAACGGCTCGATTGTAATCATGTGTTGTCTTTCCGCTGACTGGATAGCATGCAACAAAAGCTTTTCACTGTACCTTGGTACACGTGACAATCAACTAAACTAAACTGTTTGTGGGTTTAAACCCTCGTCAAGAGTTGAATGCATAATCTAGGGCGACAGTCAATGGCACAATATTTTAGATGCAATGTTTAAACCATCTATTCTCTCGGAGCTGTTTACAGGAAAGGCAGGTCTTGAATGCCCTACCCAGCATTTCTCTGTAATCACTACAACACAAGAAAATTGCTAACCTTTCATAGTGTCATAGAGTGATACAGTGTGGAAACAGGCCCGTTGGCTCAACGTGTCCACATGCCCCATCTACACTAGTCCCACCTGCCCACGTTTGCTCCATATCCCTGCAAACCTGTCCTATCCATGTACCTGTCAAACTGTTTCTTAAACGTTGGGATAGTCCCAGCCTTCACTACCTCCTCTGGCAGCTCGTTCCACACACCCACCACCCTTTGTGTGAAAATGTCACCCCTCAGATTCCTATTATTCCATATCAACTGTCATGTGAAATATGATGTGAACGTTGTACCTTATGTTAGCCACGTTTATAATTTCAAACTGATGCTCAGTACTTGGAATGCTGTGTGGAATTGCCAGACATGTGTAACTTTGTGTTTACCAGTCTTTAGGTTGTTGCCGTTTTCTGCAGGAATAGAATGGATGCATTTGTGCCAATCACAAAGAGTGATACCCGCTAACACAACTAACTGAACATGTCTCAAATCTAAACATGGATTCATGTTCAGACTTAGACTTTACTTTGGAGATACAGCACGGAAAGAGGCCCTTCAGCCCATCGAGTCCGTATCAACCAGCAATCCCCATACACTAACACTATTCTACATATTACTTTAGTTTAGTTCAGAGATACAGGGCATAAACAGACCCTAGGGCTCACCGAGACTGCACCATCCGCACATTAACACTATCCTACACACACTAGGGACAATTTTACACTGATACCAAGTCATTTTACCTACATACCTGTAAGTCTTTGGAATGTGGGAGGAAACCGAAGATCTCAGAGAAAGCCCACGTGGTCACGGGGAGACCGTACAAACTCCGTACAGACAGCACCAGTAGTCAGGATCGAGCCCGGGTCTCCGGCGCTGCATGCGCTGTAAGGCAGCAACTCTACTACTGCGCCACCGTGCCGCCACTGGGGATAATTTTACAAATGCTACCAAAGGCAATTCACCAACAAATCTGTACGTCTTTGGAGTTTGGGAGGAAACCAGAGCACCAGGAGAAAACCCATGCGGTCACAGTAAAAACTCAGTTCAGACCGCACCCGTAGCCAGGATCGAACCAGCGTCTCTCCCGCTGCAAGGCGGCAACTCTGCGCCACTGTGCCGTCCACTTAGCTTTAGTCTTAAATGTCATCGTGAACAAAATATCTTTTACTTAATTAAATACACAACTGACTGAAGTTTTTTCTTCCCATATCTAAACGCGTTTTCAGGAAGTGCGTCTGTAATATCATCATTGACAAAATATCTATTACTTAATTAAATTAAGAATGTCACAACTCTAAATAGAACAGCAGTGGATGTGCATCTGAAGGAAAAGGTTAACACTTGACTCCAACACTTCCTTCATCTCGGTGATGTATAGTTTGATGTTCCGTATGATACTTCACTCATTGGTTCAGACAGCGCCCGTAATCGGGATCAAACCCGCGTCTCAGACGCTGCATTCACTGTAAGGAAGCAACACTGCCGCTGCTCCACCGTGACTTCTATGACTCTCTTGTTCCTGAGCCACCTGTGCTGCTGTCTCTTTGCTTCTGAGGCAAATTTGGCCACAACCACAAGTTTCTAAATGCTCATCAACATAAGCTTCCACATGCTGGTCCGCAGAAGGGATTTATATATTTTCAATCCCCTACTTTGAAAGTTTTACATGTTCCAGAGACAGCTGGATGAAATATTCCACATCTGTAAACCATGAGAAGTAATAGATGGAGGAGCAATGCATAAAGCACGCCTTTTCCATTTGTAGACACAAAATGCTGCGGTAACTCAGCCGGACAGGCAACCTTTGAGGCAGAGATGCTGCCTGTCTCGCTGAGTTACTCCAGCATTTTGTGTCTATCTTCGGTGTAAACCAGCACCTGCCATTCCTTCCTGCACTCTTTACTCAGTGCATATTTTAATGGCAGAGACAGATAGATTCTTGATTAATTCAGGTATCAGAGGCTATGGGGAGAAGGCAAGAGAATGGGGTTAGGAGGGAGAGATAGATCAGCCATGATTGAATGGCGGAGTAGACTTGATGGGCTGATGGCCTAACCAGAACCAAGGGCCACAGTTTAAGAATAAGGAGTAAGCCATTTACAACGGAGACGAGGAAACACTTTTTCTCACAGAGACTTGTAAGTCTGTGGAATTCTCTGCCTCAGAGGGCGGTGGAGGCAGGTTCTCTGGATGCTTTCAAGAGGGAGCTGGATAGGGCTCTTAAAAATAGCGGAGTCAGGGCATATGGGGAGAAGGCAGGAACGGGGTACTGATTGGGGATGATCAGCCATGATCACATTGAATGGCGGTGCTGGCTCGAAGGGCCGAATGGCCTACTGCTGCACTTATTGTCTATTGTCTATTGGCTATTCCTATTCCTGATGGCTTTATGACCTTTACCTTCCAGCCCTTGAATTCACATTGAATATAATCGCAGTTTCCACACTGTATCTCTAAACTAAATTAAACTGCAGCAGCGTTGCATGCTATGATTGTGGCAAACATTAAATTCTGTAAAGGAGGGGGCTTTCAGCATTGTCTCACAAAGGGAGTGTAAGGTCATATATTCCTAGATGACAAACTAATAAAAAATATCTGTCTGATCTTTAAATCAGCATTGTCCTACAGATTGGCAGTCGGATTATTGATTCCATTTCAGATCAGACACTGGGATCTCTGCATCCAGTGTTTACACAGCTAAATAAAGTCTCCGCATTTCTCATCGTAGACTCTCTGGGACGTGTGTTTTGGGACAGGCCGTCAGGAAAGGGGCTTTGTGTGTTTACGCTGGGGTGTTGATCTCCTAAACTTCAAACTAAAAAAAACAAAAAGAAAAGAAAACTTGTGGTTCTGTCATGAAAACTGATGAAACAGTCAAGCAATTTTCACTGTCTTTACTTACCTGTAATAATATTATGCTTGGGCAGCTAACAAACCAGCGGTATGAATATTGATTTCTCTAATTTCTGGTAATCCTTGCATTCCATCTCTCTCTCTCCATCCCTCCCCGACCCTGGTCATCCTACTAGCTTCATTGTCGCCCTGCTTAGTTTCACTGTTTGCATCTATCTGCTCATTATCACCTTTTCCACAGCCAACAATGGACCATTGTGGGCTCACCTTTTCTTGATCAACTGGCTTTGATTTGTCCTTTTCATATCTTTCATTTATTTGCAATGCTCTTTGTACCTTTCCCCCTTTTCCCTGACTCTCAGTCTGAAGAAGGGTCTCGACCCGAATCGTCACATATTTCTTTTCTCCAGAGATGCTGCCACTAGGCTCTACTGAGTGACATTTTGTGTCTACCTTCGGTGTAAACCAGCGTCTGCTGTTCCTCCCCACACGTAATGATTGCAAGTTGGTTGAAACTTTCTGAAACGTTTCAAATGTGAACCATGTTGCAGATGTGCTCGAAGCGATTTTGGGCAACAAGGGATTTGCTTGTCCCGGGTCTCTCCACACCAGACGAGCATCGACGTGGTTAAGTCTACAAAATGGATTGTCGTAAACAGAAAGAAATGCACATTTTTACTTCGAGGAAACTTTGCATTATTTTACATCCGGTGATCGAGCTGAAGAAAAAACTAAATATCTAGGAAGGAACTGCAGATGCTGGTTTAAACTGAAGACAGACACAAAATGATGCAGCAACTCAGCGAGACAGTCAGCATCTCTGGAGAGAAGGAATGGGTGACATTTCGGGTTGAGACCCTTCTTCAGTATGAATTCCAACTGAAGAAGGGTCTCAACTCGAAACGTCACCCATTTCTTCTATCCAGAGATGCTACCTGTCCCGCTGAGTTACTCCAGCTTTTTGTGTCTGTCTAAAAGCCAAATATCTCATGCTTTGTATCTTTCCTTGTGATTAAATGATTCATCCCTTCTGTTGCATAAAAGCTTTCATCATCCATTATTCTGGCCAGTGTACCCAGAGGAACCCCTCCTTGTGTCTCTCTATTGGCATGCATGCTCTTCATTGATGTTGTGTGCAGCTGCAGTGTCACAATGAGGCACCTCCGTAAGCATTTCCGTGCAGGGAACTTGTGTTTGATCAAGTTTATATAAGCAGTTGACCTGGAAGGGCGATTATGCAAAAATCATCTTGGGTCATAAAAGCAGACGGCTGACTCTTACTTACTTTTGTGTGGATTGACTCAGTCAAACAGACAGCTTAACTAAAAGCAACTGCTGGTGTTTGAACTGGACTGCTAAAATAACACGTTTGAAAAGATCTCAAAAGATGTTACTCGTCCTGAAGCAGTTTGTCGAATGTTCACGCCACTGTGCAGCCCTGTACCTAGCAGCGGCTGCCAACAGAATGCCGGGAAATCCGACGTTTGGGAATCGCGCAAGGAACTTCTCTGCTCTGGGCAAACCCAAACCGCTGGCCTTTTAAATATAAATGGAAATAATGTCGAGGAAGTCAGAGATGTCTCTGGAGGCTGCGAATGCTGCTGATCACAACCTTGCCCACAAAGTGAACACAACATGTCTGGAATAGAGATCTAATGCAACGTTGACAGGATGTCAGAGTTTGTTCAGTAAATGTGAAGCCTGTTCTCCCCTCCCCACCCGTCACTCCTCACCATCCTCAGTCTCTGCTTTCCGTCAGATATCCATCCCCCTGTTTATGTTGAACCTCCCTCTTTAAAAGTAATCCTTCTTCTTCAGGTAACAACATATTCCATTCCGTCATATACCTCAAGTCAGGGATTTCTCGATATATATATATATATATCCATTTGCGCTGTATATATATCTCCCGTGGGAAAATGATGGGTTGGCAGTTAACGGCTGCATCGGATTGATAAGCGGGCATCTTGCTTCTCGTGGTCCCCGGGGAAATGTTTATATTCATAAGTGAGTAAATTCCCAATAATTCATAACTTTGTTCTGGCTGGCAGGGAGCAGCGAGCATTTATTTGTTTAGATTGCTCTCTGCGAGCTAAAAGCTCACACCTCCTCAACCCCAGAGTTGTTGGCGGCTAAAATAACGCCTGATGCTAATCTACCGACTCAAAGTGGAAATCAAAACCGCCACATGCACCAGGCAAGTAATACAATAGCTCTCCGAGCACGGGCTGCCTTCCCCATTAAACCCTGGGGGAGTTTTTGCTCGGGTCATCATGACCTAAACGCAGACTCTACAAGAGTGGAAGTGGAAACAGGCCTCTCAGTTATGAAAAAAAAAACCATTGTGTGTATTTCTGCAGAAACTGGTTTAAGGGTGTGAATCTCATACGAAAATACACAGAGTTATTAAAAAGAAAGAACTTCTTCCCAAAATGTAATGCACTCAGTACAAAGGCCACGTACTGACTCTTGCTTCCCATTAAACAGGCAACCAGCCAGCATTATCTCTTCAACCCATGGGACAAGGCAGTAAGATGCACTAGTCAATACATGCAGAGCTTACCCTACACTGCATTATTCAGTCCTCAGTACACACTGCTGGACCTACGACGGTTGATAGATAACATTTTTATTAACACCGAAGCCTCATTTCAAAGCAGAAGTCTCTGCAATCAATATTAATTTTTAAAAAGTGGATTTTCCAGAAAATGTAACCTTCATTTTCACAGGGAAATAAATTCTGAGAATGGCTTTTCTGAAACAGCTATAAAATTATCAGTGGTGTAATCGGAACCAAGGTTGTTTATCAAGAACTGCGTTAAAACAAAAATTTAATACTGAGAAATTTAAGGCCCAGTTCTCCAAAAATAATCTTCCTTATTATGATTACCTCCATTATTTATCTGTGTATTAAAATATTGTTTTTACCCTTTCTGATTCTAAATTTTTTTCTGTCACTTTTCTTTATGTTTGTTGTTGTTGTTCATGACCAATTCTGACCAAGATCATGACATCCAGTCCATAATCTTAAAAATGACCCCGACAGGGAACATTTTTTTTAATCCACATTCTCCAGAGATGCTACCTGACCCGCGGAGTTACTCCAGCACTTGTGTCATTTTTTTTTTTTTGTAAACCAGCAGCTGCATTTCTTTGGTAGACAAAAATGCTGGTGAAACTCAGCGGGTGAGGCAGCATCTATGGAGCGAAGGAAATAGGCGATGTTTCAGGCCGAAACCCTTCTTCAGACTAAAGTGTTGCAATGTGTCTGGAGGTGGCTGTTTAAACCAATCTGGGCTGGTAGGTCCCTCCTTTACAGTGACAGGGATGAAGGGATACTGTACCATCAGTGGTTTGTGATATATTCCAGATTGCCTTTTCCTCCATTCAGGCTTCTTCATATGAGTTTTTATACGATACGATAAGATAGTTTATTTATCCCAGGAGGGAAATTGATCTGCCAACAGTCATAAAAACACAAAATACATGAAATATGAAATTAAAGTGATGAGTGGAAGGGGTTGGGTGATGTGCAAAGATTGTGGAGGGGGGAGGGGGAGGGAGGGGAGAGGGCAGTCAGTCTCAGTCTACCCCACGACAGAAAGGGGAGGAGTTGTACAGTTTGATAGCCACAGGGAAGAAGGATCTCCTGTGGCGTTGTGTCCTGCATCTTGGTGGAACCAGTCTGTTGCTGAAGGTGCTCCTCAGGTTGACCAGTGTGTCCATGGAGGGGGTGAGCTGTAGGTGGGTTATGAACACTTTTTATGTGAGTTCGTCAAACAGGGTGGTCCAATGCTTGCCACATTCAGGGCGTGGTGTGTCAATGGACAACGTTCTTCAGGGATGAAAATAAGAAAGGCTTTGCCGAGGCATTTTTTTCTCTGTCCCCCTCTGTGGTCTGACATTTAAAGGCATTTGGACAGTTTTAGTATTGAGGATAGGAAAGGTTCTGGAATAACTGGGCCAAAAGCAGCATCTCTGGAGGAGGGAAGGCTGGGCTAGATTTCAGGGGAATCCTATCCATCGGCATGGAGTCAAGGGTGTTTTTATTGTCATATGTCCCAGATGGCCTATTTTAGTGCTATGAAAGACTCTATCTTGTAATATTGTATCGACCCAAACTCATCATTCCTTTTCTGGCAGAGATGCTGCATTCCAGGCACTCAACACTCTCTTGCTCTGCACATCTCTGTTCAACTTTGCCCCTCTCACCTTAAAGCTATGCCCTCTTGTCTTTGGCATTTCCATGCTGGGATAAAGGTTCTCGCTGTCTACCCTATCTATGCCTCTCATCATTTTATATACTTCTATCAGGTTTCTCCTCAACCTCCGACATTTCCAGAGACAGCAATCCAAGACTGTCCAACCTCTCCTTGCAGCTAGTACCACTCCCTTTCTCCAGGCATCATTCTGGCCTCTTTCCAAAGTCTCCACATCATTCCTGCAATGGGGCGACCAGAACTCCATGCAATACACCAAATGCAGCCCAACCAACGGTCTATAGAGCTGCACCATGACTTCCTGACACTTATATTCAACGCACCAACCAATGAAGGCCTTCTGTACCACCTGATCTACTTGGGTTGCCACATTCAGGGTGTGATGGTCTTGGACCCCAAGATGTTTTGTGGCTGAAAATGGTGCATCTCTTATGATGCCGAGGCATGTCAGAGGTAGCGAAGAACCTCTGTGGTCTGGTAACCACTGTTGCACAGCACACAAGTTCTGTTTTAGTATTGAGGATAGACACAAAATTCTGGAATAACTTAGCGGGTAAAGCAGCATCTCTGGAGAAAAGGAAATGGGCTACATTTCAGGTCGGAACCCTATCCATGTAGAGTCAAGAGTCAAGAGTGTTTTATTGTCATATGTCCCAGACGTCCAATTAAAATTAGATGCTATGAAAGATAATCCATCGTGCAGGGATTGGACCCAAAACGTCACCCATTCCTTTTCATCAGAGATGCTGCTTGACCCGCTGAGTTGCTCCAGCATTTTGAGTCTATTTTCAGTGTAAACGCTGCCTCACAGCGCCAAAGACCAAGGATGCATCCTGACTACGGGTGCTGTCTGTACGGAGTTTGCACGTTCTCCCCGTGACCTGCATGGGTTTTGTCCGGGTGCTTCGGTTTCCTCCCATGCTCCCAAGGCCTACAGGTTTGTAGGCTAGTTGGCTTTGATATCATTGTAAATTGTCCTGAGTGTGTGTAGGATGGTGTTGCTGGTATCGCTGGGGGTTGGCACGGACTCGGCGGGCCGAAGGGCCGCTTTCTGTGCTGTATCTTTAAACTAAACTAAACTGGCCGTTGCCCCCTTGGAATGAAGGGGAATATTAAACCCATCTCTAATTGAGCCCGTCCCAGCTGGAACGAGGATGGGTGTCTTGGACTGGGGATATTTGTTGCCCTGGATAATTAGCAGGCACCCAATTATTTTCCAGCAACGCTTGTTGGCTGAATATCAACGCATGAAAATCACTGCATGTGCAAATTTGAAAAGCAAACCAGATGGTACGCATCATGTTGGCTGAAAAACGGACAGTGGAGATTTTAAATGATCAATAAGCTTCATTAAGAATCCATATGCACTGTGTTTAAATTGTTTAATATCACCATGCAGACTGGGATTACAAAAGAAGATTTGTTATCAAAGGAGTTCTCAGTTCTTTGTGGCTTCAAAATGGTTCTGCACTCCTGGTAGAAATACTGGCATATCTCTTGTCACAGGATTACCATTAGATATTAATTGCTTTAAGGCCAAGTTCAAACATAACTCCATCAAATGGCTGGAATAACTTAGCGGAACAGGCAGCATCTCTAGATGGAAGGAATGGGTTCAGTTTTGGGTCTATCCAGGAGATGCTGCCTGTTCCGTTGAGTTACTCCAGCATTTTGTGTTTATCTTTGGCATAAACCAGCATCTGCAGTTCCTTCCGACACCATCACCTTTGAAGTGGGCTTCGACCAATCTAATTTGCTTTCATATTCCACAGCTAAATGTTAACTTATCTATATATATATTTTCACATTTACATGCGCAAGCTATTAAACAGCCATCGACCTTTCCATATTAAAATGAGATGCCAAGAAAGATAGTATATCTAGCACAACACACCATCAATAGCAGTAAATGGAAATTGTGCGAACACCAGCAAATGCGCTGATCTCAGCTTCTCTAAATGGCACAAGTTACGATTAGCCCTTTTGAAACGTTACCAAGGCCATAGTTATATTAAAATGTTTAGTTATGAAGGATATTAGTTACTATCACAATATGGCAGGAGACCTTCAGCTGCAAGCCAGCTCTCGATACAACAATCCATCCTCATTCTCCTCCTTATGTGCCTGCAACTAAGGTGCGAATAGAGTCATAGAGCAAGGAAACAGGCACCTCGGCTCACAATATCTACGCCAAACACGATGCCAAGCTAATCTAATCTTCCCTGCCTGCACATCATCCACACCCCTCCATTCCCTGCATATCCATGTCCCTATCCAAAAGCCTTTTAAACCCCGCTATCGCATGTTCCTTCACCACAACCCCTGGCAGTGTGTTCCAGGCACTCACAGGTTCAAAAGTGGTTGAATTAGGCCATTCGGTCCATCAAGTCTGCAATCATGGCTGATCTATTTCCCATTGTCAACCCCATTCTCCTCCCTTCTCCCCATAACCCCTGACACTCAACACTGTCTGTGCAAGAAAACTTGCTCTGCTCATCTGATGCTCCTTTGATTCTCTTGCCGTCGACCTACACAAGGGGTCATTTGCAGTAGCCATTTAACCTGCCGCTGCATCTTCAGGTGTGGGAAGACACCGGACCGCCTGGGTGATACCACGTTGTCAACAGGTGAATGTGTCCACTCCACACTAACTGAGCTGTGGTCAGGGTAGCTGGAGTTCTATGGTAAATGAGAGGCAACCACCAACTACAATGATATGATATTCTCCCTCAACGTCGAAGTCTCAACATGTAGAGACTTCACGCTACCTCCGCAAGGCCGCCCACATAATCAAGGACGAGTCTCAACCCCGGACACTCCCTCTGCTCCCCTCTCCCATCAGAAGTGTGTAGACGCGCACCTCCAGATTCATGGACAGTTTCTTCCCAGCTATTATCAGGCAACTGAACCACCTTATCACCAACTAGAGAGCGATACTGACCTACCATCCATCTCATTGGAGACCCTCGGGCTATCTTTAATAGGACTATACTTGACTTTATCCTGCATGTATACACTACGGGAGGTTTGATTGTAATCACGTCTAGTCTTTCTGCTGACTGGATAGCATGCAACAAAAAAGCCTTTCACTGCACCTTGGTAGACATGCCAATAAACTCAACTAGACCTGGGATCACATGATGTTTGGACAATCCCTACAACATCACTTATCTTACTGAAAACAGCAAATACAAAGGAGACCACAAAAAAGGAGTATTTTTTATTAAAACAGCAAATTACAGAGAGATTGGATGGAGGTACACAGAATAACGAAGTGTGTAAGAGATTGGACTGGAGCAGATTGAAAGCAGTATTTGATGGATCCAAAATGAGGTAGCATAACATTTAGTTTAGTCTAGTTGAGAGATCCAGTGCGGAAGGAGGCCCTTCAGCCCATCGAGCCCGCGCCAACCAGCGATCCCCACACACCTACACTATCGTACACACACTGGGGACAATTTACAATTACACCAAGCCGATTAGCCTAAAAATCTGTACGTCTTTGGAGTGTGTTAGAAAACTTGAGATGCCAAAGAAAACCCTCGCAGGTCACGGGGAGAACGTACAAACTCTGTACAGACAAGCACCCGTGGTCAGGTTCGAACCCGCGTCTCTGGCGCGGTGAGGCAGCAACTCTACCGCTGCGCCACCGTGCCGCTCTAGACAGGTATGGTGTCCTAGAGGTGGAAGTCATAGAATAAAATTTAAACATGGTCAGGGGAAAGAGGAATGGGAACGGTCCCTCTCATGGAGAGAGTAAACACGGAGATGGGTTGAATGGCCTGCTCAGTGCTCTGTGTAAACAACTCAAGGTCTTGATGGGTTTGCCAATTAGTGATGGCAGATGTGACCCATGACTTCACAAACATTAGTGGCGGCTCAGAAACGTCAGCGACCCAAGCCGCCACTGTTCAGTTCTCCGCCTTCTGGCTGCAAAGACCATTGAGAGAAATAATGTAATTCCAGCTGCCATGTCTTGTTTTTTTTTAGCAGGAGAACTGGTGGGATTTGTAGCCGTTGAGCTGAAGTGCATTTTAAACTCTTGATATTTTACTCATGGTTTAATCTGTCCTATTCTATGGAAGGGAAAGTAAAGCCTTGAGTCTTTCAGTAATGTTTCTCTGTAATAATTCAGATGTTAGACATTCTTCAAGAGCTTCAATGCTGCTATTGAAATTTCTGGAGAGAGCTGTTCAACATCTCATCACTATTCTCCCACCAACAGAGCTTACATAAGACTCTTTGAAGGGTCAATGTAAGGAAGGCCACATCTTCCACACAGTGGCGCAGCGGTAGAGTTGCTGCCTTACAGCGCCAGAGACCCCGGTTCGATCCCGACTACGGTTGCTGTCTGTACGGATTTTGTACGTTCTCCCCGTGACCGCGTGGGTTTGCTCCGGGTCCTCCGGTTTCCTCCCACAATCCAAAGATGTGCAGGTTTGTAGATTAATTGGCTTCAGTTGAAAAAAAATTGTAAATTGTCCCCCGTTTGTAGGATATTGCTAGTGTACGGGGATCGTTGGTCAGCGCGGACTTGGTGGACCAAAGAGCCTGTTTCTACGCTAGATCTCTCAACTGTAAAACGCTCAACTCTAATCCGCAGTCTTAAGAAAATGTGAAGAATTGATTCCAGCACCGCTTCGATTACTGAGTGCTTTCTGTTGGTGTTAAGTCACAAATTGTGCTTGTTTAAATCAAGTCATGAGTAAAAGAGACCTTTTAATGGGTATTCAAGTTTCAACCAGGCTTCAACATTTCATCAACCTCTGATTCATGGATGAATTTCATAACTATATTAATGCAGAATAGCTAAGGTTAAAGGGAGGGTTGGTTAGGTCTTTCACAAGGACCTTAAGGCTTCTGCATACAACAGAAGAGATAAATCAATTGCCTGATAACTAGGCACCAGATATATTTTAATTGGGTCTTAGATTATAATGATTTTACTTCACATCAAACTCTCAAAATGTAGACCTGGGAATAGTTGTTTTTCGGACAATCCCTGCCTGCAGCATCACTTCGCTTTCCGATGTTATTCTGTTCACTTCTCATAGTGCCTTTTGATTCCTGAAGGTTTTGAAGCTGCAACACCATTCCGAGTTTCGCCCATCCTTAAACGTTCAAAATCATGGATTCTGATCCATGCGTACAAAATCCCCCCCCGGGATCTGTCGATGATAACAGCTTCAGTCAGATTCTAAACTAATGGTTTCTTTAAATTCACGCGATACGCAGGAAAGGTCAGCTATTATTGCTAGTCCCCAGGTGCTCTTGGAGAAGTGGCACTGAGCATCCATCGTGAAGGGCTTCAGGCCGTGTGATGATAGCATTCTAACCGTGCCAATATTGGGACGGATCATTATAGTTTGGGCTATTGACCGTGTGAAAAGGAGCAAGAGGGGAATAGATAAGGTAAACGCACGATGTTTTAGTTTTGTTAAGTTTTAGAGATACCGGGCAGACACAGGCCCTTCAGCCCACCAAGTCCGCTCCGACCTGCCATCTCCCCGCACACTAATGGGCATGTCCCACTTACGCGACTTTTTCGGAGACTGCCGGCACCTAGGTTGTCACTCAGGTGGGTGTATGGAAGGAACTGCCAGAGGGGGTTGTCGAGGCAGGGACTATCATACCATTTAAAAGGCAGTGGGATAGTGCTAGTGTACAGGGATCGCTGGTCAGTGCAGACTCGGTGGGCTGAAGGTCCTGTTTCCGCGCTGTATCTCTAAACTAAACTGGACAGGATTTGACGGGATTCTTCTGGACAAGACGCAACTGGGCCAGTTTACATATTTCTGGCTCGATGCCGCTGGCTCATGATACTGATGGGAACAGTAGGTGGAGAGATCGCTGCAAAAAGCATCAGCCTTGTGATTTTCACATGTTGGGTTCACCATTAAAGCAAGACATGTTTACAGAGTCTCCTCTCAGTAGTTGTTGATTTGATTACAACCATTCATGCTGGATATTTTAGGAGCACAGCCTTTGATCGGATTAGTCGTGGGATCATTTAGCGCTGTCTAATGGACAGAACGTTTTGCACATTTATGTACATTTAGTACATTTTGTACAGTTTATAGCCTTCATTGTACCTTCAGCGTGCTGTAATTAGACTGAAGATAAGACACAAAAACCTGCAGTAACTCATAAGTTCATAAGTGACAGGGGCAGAATGAAACAAGCTGCCAGAGGAGGTAGTTGAGGCAGGAACTATCCCAACGGTTAGAAAACATTTAGACAGGTTTGGAGAGAATTGGGCCAAATGCAGGCGGACTAATGTAGGTGAGGCATGTTGGCCGGTGTGGGCAAGTTGGGCCGAAGGGCCTGCTTCCATGCTGTATCACTCTATGACTATCTCTAATTAGGCCATTTGGCCCATCAGGTCTACCCTGCCATTCAATCGTGGCTGATCTATCTCTCCCTCCTAACCCCATTCTCTTGCCTTCCCTCCATAACACCTGAAACCCGTACCTCAAGATCTCAGCGGGTCACGCAGCATCTCTGGAGAAAAGCAATAGGTGATATTTCAGGCCAAGAACGAAGGGTGGGTTACTGATTAAGGTGGAAGCAATTCTTCTGCTCAACTGCATCTCACTGCACTGCCGGATTTGTTCTGAACCTACCCCCCTTTTAACACACCAAGGAAGTACCATGGTACGAGGTACCAGAGGGTCCATCAGAATGATGACTCTAATGTGTTGTGAGCAGTTGTAATTGTTTCAGGTAGCTTGGTCAAACTAAATAAAGTTGATGTTTCCTGACTCCAAGTCACACTTGTTGGACATTGAAACCCCTCTAAATCCAGAATACTTTGTGTTCTTACTTATCAGTGTTTCATCAGCTCAGTTTAGTTTATTGTCACGTGTGCCGAGGTACAGTGAAAAACTTATATTGCGTGCTAACCAGTCAGCGGAAAGACATTACATGTCTACAATCGAGCCATTCCCAGTGTACAGATACATGATATGGGATTAACGTTTATTGCAGGATAAAGCCAGTAAAGTCCAATCAAAGATAGTCCGACAGTCCCCGATGAGGTAGGTAGTAGTTCAGGACTGCTATCTGGTTGTGGTACGATGATTCAGTTGCCTGATAACAACTGGGAAGACACTGTCCCTGAATCTGGAGGTGTGCGTTTTCACACTTCTGTACCTTTTGCCTGATGGGAGAGGGGAGACAAGGAAGTGACCAGGGTACAACTCGTCCTTGATTATGTTGCTGGCCTTGCCGAGGCAGCGTGAGGTGTAGATGGAGTCAATGGAAGGGAGGTTGGTTTGTGTGATGGTCTGGGCTGTGCCGGCAGTTCGCTGTAATTTCTCGCGGTCTTGGATGGAGCTGTTCCCAAACCAAGAAAGTGGTCTAAAGAAGGGTTTCGGCCCGAAACGTTGCCTATTTCCTTCGCTCCATAGATGCTGCTGCACCCGCTGAGTTTCTCCAGCTTTTTTGTGTACCCCCAGATCCAGTTGTACTTCCCCTTATCCCAACTTGATGCCATTAAGATAGTAACCTGCCTTCCTGTTTTTTTATACCAAAGTGGATAACCTCACATTTATCCGCATTAAACTTCATCTGCCATGCATCTGCCCACTCCCCAAATCTGTCCAAGTCGCCCTGTGTTCTAAAATACCGCACCATGCTGTAAGTGAGGCAACCAAAAATGCTGAAGTAACTGCTAGAAGCCCATATTTATAGCTCCATTTATCGCCTAACCAATAAATAAATTTGTTAATGAAATTGCTTCTCCTTTCAACTAAAGATATTGTAATTTAATGTGTTCCACTGTTGACATCTTTCCCAAATTGCAGATGTGTATAAATGAGCATCCAGAAAAGGCATTAAAAGTGCACTAGATAATTCATTGTGGAATATATGAAACTGGCAAACTATTTACTGGTTAGCCAAGGTAATCTATTGGCAGTGGACATTTAAAGCTCGCAATGAGTGAGCTCCAGTGCACAGTTCTGGCAATTTATTCCATGGTTCATTAACTGAAAGTAGAAATGCCTTCTAGGTAGATGTGTAAAACAATTTTATGTGAATAGCATCCAGCTCTGTGCTGGACACCAGTGAACAACACGGTGGCGGCACGATGGTGGAGTTGCTGCCTTTACGGAGCTCGCAGCACCAGAGACCCGGGTTCGATCCCGACTAGGTATTCAGCCTGTACGGAGTTTGTACGTTCTCCCCGTGACCACGTACATTTTCTCTGAGACACCAAAGATGTACGGGTTTGTAGGTTTGCAGGTTAATTGGCTTGGTATAAATTGTCCCCAGTGCGTGCATGATAGCGTTGATGTGCGAGGATCGCTGGTCGGTGAGGGCTCGGTGGGCCGAAGGGCCTGTTGTAGTTCAGGACCGCTCTCTGGATGGATGTGGTAGGATGGTTCAGTTGCCTGATAACAGCTGGGAAGAAACTGTCAATGAATCTGGAGGTGTGCGTTTTCACACTTTCACTCAATGATTCAATGATACTATATGGTCACATTTACCTAGGTACATTGACATGCTTAGTAATGCATACAACCCAGTAAAATCACACAGCAGACCATACCTAGACAGTGCACAAGAGTTGCCACATCTCTGGCGAACAAGGATTCCCATCTATAACCAATCTGAACATGGGTCCCTTCTTTGGTCTGACACTAGCCTTTTTTTAGACCAGGTCTTCATGTGTTCTTACTGCTCTTTAGGTTACCCACCTTACAAGCTCTCTCTGCTACGATCAGAACAAATACTTTTATTAGTTTAAAATCTTCACATATCTTCTTAGATAGGGAAACTAATCAGCCTTTCATCCTGCAGGTGGTTCTTAGGAAACAATTAAAATCATCATAGTTATTGCTATCCCTCGACTACACAGGGCAGGTCTGCTGCCATCTTTGGACTTTAGACTTTAGAGATACAGCGCGGGAACAGGCCCTTCGGCCCACCAAGTCCGTGCTGACCAGCGATCCCCCCTGTACATTAGCACTATCCTACACACTAGGGACAATTTACTATTTTACCAAAGCCAATTAACCTACAAACCTGCACGTCTTTTAGAGTGTGGGAGGAAACTGGAGCACCCGGAGATAATCCATGCAGTCACACGTACAAACTCCGTACAGACAGCACCTATAGTTCAGGATGGAGCCCGGGTGTCTGGAGGCGTGAGGCAACAAAACTCTACCGCTGCGTTACTGTGTCGCCTCTTCTTTACGATAAAAATGGTCCTTGTTGGCGAACAAAGATGTGGAATCCTTATCTTGAACACGAGACATTTTGTGATGCTGGGGACTATCTGAATGTCAAGGGCTAGGGTGGACAGGGGCAGGACAAGAGGGTGTAGAGATTGGGATGACCATTTCAAGGACACAATCAGAGAGTCATAGAACTGTACAACATGGAAATAGGCCTTTCAGCCCACCTGTCCATGCTGACCAAGTTGGTATATCTGCCTGCATTTGGGGCATGGCCTCTAGACCCTTCCTATCCTTTTATCTGTCCAAATGGCTTCCAATGGTCATAATTGTATCTGTTTCCTCTTACAACTCTTCAGCCGATACAAACAACCCACTGAGTGAAAAGATTGCCCCTGCGTTCCCTCTTAAATCTCTCCCCTCTCTCCTTAAGCCTGCGCTCTCAAGTTGTAGAATCCTCGATCCTGGGATAAAAGACTGTGAGTGTTCACTTCATCCCAAGACTTTTCGCCCCAAAGTCAAAAGTCTCAGCCTATCCAACCTTCAAGGAGAGGGAGGACAGTCGGCTAGAGGAGCGAGAACGCAGTCGGCTGGAGGAGAGAGAATACAGACGTCTGGAGAAAAGAGAACACACAGATGTCAGGAGAAGAGAGAACGCAGACGGGTAGAGAGAGAACACAGATGTCTGGAGAAAAGAGAATACAGACGTCTGGAGAAAAGAGAACACAGACGTCTGGGGAAAAGAGAATACAGATGCTGATGAGAGAACACAAACGTCTGGAGATAAGAGAGCACAGACGGCTGGCGGAGAGGGAACACAGACATCTGTAGAATGGGGGTGGTTGCAAGGGGCACGAGGACAGGTCGTGCTGTGTACACAGCGTACACATTTGCAGCTGATGTCTACGGGAGCTGGGCCGTACCGTTTAGTTTTACTCAGGGACCCAATGCACCCAATCTCCGCTAACAAGCAAAAAACGAAAATGATTTTTCCACCAGATGACCCAACATTCCCCCCAGCCCCCATTCAGAACCGAAAAGTCTTGTAATACCATTTGTCAACCTTTATCTGACACAAGCCGACCTGATTGACTGTCAGGAAACAAAAATATTTGATTAAAATAAGATTAAATAACTCAAACGAGAGAGCTGAGTGACAGTGACAAAGTGCCCCTGCTCACGGTAGAATTGAGATTAAAAATAGTGAGCTTTTGAAATTTATTTACTTCAACAGATCGATAGGACATCACTGCGAGATAGGCACCTCGGTACATCATCTTCCTTTGTGCCCGATATCTGAAACAAGAATCAGATAACTGAGAATCGACACTGTCATTTTTTCCCTTCCTCTGCAGACCGATCAGCCTGAACAGGGCGCTGCTGAACCAGGCGTTTGTCGCTAGAGTATTCTTCAATCTATTTACTTAGAATCAATGCCTTGCTTCTGTTTAATCTAAAGCATTCCTAATTATCAGTCATCCTTTCAGATGGATGTCCCGAATATACAACAAAAAAAAAACAAGTTCTGTTGGAGCAGAATAATTCGTACATACGCCAGAAAATGTTGCCATTGTTGAGCGATCCATTTATCTTTCATCGCCTTGCCGGGGCAGTGTGAAGCGTAGATGGAGTCAATGGAAGGGAGGTTGGTTTGCGCGATGGACTGGGCTGCGTCCACAACTCTCTGTAATTCCTAGCCATCTTGGATTGAGCTGTTCCCAAACCATGCTGTGAGGCATCCCGATAAAATGCTTTCTACGGCGCATCTGTAGAAGTTGGTGAGAGTTGTTGGGGACATGGCGAATTTCCTGAACCTCTTGAGGAAGTAGAGGCGTTGGTGTGCTTTCTTGGCCATTGCTACCATGTGGCAGGGCCAGGAAGAAACTGCTGGTGACATTTATTCCCAAGAACCTGACCCAATCAACCTCCTCGACCTCGGTGCCCGCTGTGTATACCAGGGTATGTGCTTCTGCTTCCACTTCGCTTCCTGAAGTCGATCATAATCTCCTATGTCTTACTGATATTGAGGGAGAGTCATAGAGTCATAGAGTGATACATTGTGGAAACAGGCCCTTCAACCCATTTTGCCCACACCGGCCAACATGTCCCATCTACACTAGTCCCACCTGCCTGCATTTAGCCCACACCCCTCTAAACCTGTCTTACCCATGTGCCAAGTGTTTCTCAAACGTTGCGATAGTCCCAGCCTCAACAACCTCCTCCAGCAGCTCGTTCCACACACCCACCACCCTTTGCGTGAAAATGTTACCCTTCAGGTTCCTATTAAATCTTTCCCCCCTTACTTTAAACTTATGTCCTCTGGTTCTCGATTCCCCTACTCTGTACAAGAGACTCTGTGCGCTTACCCGAACTATTCCTCTCATGACCATGAGGTTGCATAGTGAAAGGTGGAGTCATTGGTACCATCCTGCCCACATTCAATAAAATCATAAGATCATAAGTGATAGAAGCAGAATTAGGCCATTCGGCCCATCAAGTCTATGCCACCATTCAATCATGGTTGATCTATCTCTCCCTCCTAACCCCATTCTCCTGCCTTCTCCCCATAACCTCTGACACCCATACTTATCAAGAATCTATCTATCCCTGCCTTAAAAATAAACATTGACTTGGCCTCCACAGCCTTCTGTGGTGAAGAATTCCAAAGATTCACCAATCTCTGATTAAGGAAATTCCTCCTCATCTCCTTCCTAAAAGAAAGTCCTTTAATTCTGAGGCTATGACCTCTAATCCTAGACTCTCCCACTAGTGGAAACATCCTCTATCCAAGCCTTTCACTATTCTGTACGTTTCAATGAGGTCCCCCATCATTCTTCTAAACACCAGCGAGTACAGGCCCAGTGCCGTCAAATGCTGATCATAAGTTAACCTACTCATTCCTGGGATCATTCTTGTAAACCTCCTCTGGACCCGCTCCGGAGCCAGCACATCCTTCCCCAAATAAGCTGACCAAAAATAAGACTGGAACAAGAGAGGTTTGACTCGAGAACATGAAAACCATAGTGATTTCTTCATGCAATAACCAATGGTGAATTGTCCATGCGATAGACACTAAGTTAATGCATGGTGGAGCGTAGCTGATGCAAACAGCCGCTTGTGCTCAAAGGTTGACTTCATGGGCGAACTGCTAGCAATCTTTGAACACCCAGTGATTCCACAACATTATCTTGCCTTCAGGGATGCACTGAAGCACTCAATGTTTACGCTAATTATAGGAAAGCAAATAATGTTTTTCTTGGTATTTTGTTTTTTTGATAGATACGAACTTGCTTGGCATTCATTTTAAAACTGTCACATACAGAAGAAGTTAATTATGAAATGCTTGTCCACAAAATATTGGAAAAGTCTGAATTGAATCAATCATAATACAAAATGTTCTCAGCTTTAGATTTCCAATGTGAACTGAATAGGTTTTTAATAACTTTATTCAATAATCATTGTATATGTCGTTTGTGCAGCTGCAGACCAGTGCTTATGAGATGCATTAGTAGTGATTTACGTCTTTATGGTTGGTAAGGTAAAATTAAATTACATGGACTATATTTTGGAGGAATTTTCAACAGTGGATTTTTCCAGTGCCTTCATGAAGGTTGGCAATAGACAATAGGTGCAGTAGCAGGCCATTCGGCCCTTCAAGACAGCACCGCCATTCATTGTGATCATGGCTGATCATCCACAAGCAGTACCCCATTCCTACCTTCTCCCCATATCCCTTAACTCCGCTAACTTTAAGAGCTCTATCTAACTCTCTCTTGAAAGCATCTAGAGAATTGGCCTCCACTGCCTTCTGAGGCAGAGAATTCCACAGATTCACAACTCTGGGTGAAAATGTCTTTTCCTCATCTCCGTTCTAAATGGCCTTCCCCTTATTCTTAATCTGTGGCCCCTGGTTCTGGACTCCCCCAGCATCGGGAACATGTTTCCTGTCTCTAGCGTGTCCAATCCCTTAATAATTTTATATGTTTCAATAAGATCTCCTCTAATCCTTCTAAATTCCAGTATATACAAGCCCAGTCACTACATTCTTTCAACATATGACAGTCCCGCCATCCCGGAAATTAACCTCGTGAATCTACGCTGCACTCCCTCAAGAGCAAGAATGTCCTTCCTCAAATTTGGAGACCAAACCAGCACACAATACTCCAGGTGTGGTCTCACACGGGCCCTGTACAACTGTTAGGTAGTGTTAGGGACTTTACATAGATGTTCATGTTGCAGACTTGCGGGTGTGTCTAGCCATTGTACATTTTGGCTACCATAAACCACCATTTCTTTCTGTAAATGATGTGTTTAGTGTAGTTTAGGTTAAAGATACAGCGTAGAAACAGGCCCTTTGGCCCACCGAGTCCGCGCCAACCCAGCAATCATCCCTACACTAACACTACCCTACACACACTTGGAACAATTTACAATTTCACCGAAGCCAATTAGGCTACAAACCTGAAGATAGACACAAAAAGCTGGAGTAACTCAACGGGTCAGACAGCATCTCTGGAGCAGTTCTTTCCGAACAAACTTGTACGTCTTTGAAGTGTGGGAGGAAACCAGAGCGCCCTGAGAAAAAACCCACTTGGTCACAGGGATTTGAACCCATGAACCTCTTCCCTCAGTGGCAGGAGTTCTACGACTAAGCTGCTGATGTCTATTTACATAGGTGGTAGAATTCAGATCAGCATTCGGGAATACGAACAAACTGCAACCCTAACAAAGCGCAGAAGAAGGAGGGTCTCGACCCGAAACATCGCCCGTTCCTTCTCTGCTGAGATGCTGCCTGCCCCGCTGAGTTACTCCAGCTTTTTGTGTGTATCTACAGAAGAAAATCTGCCCAAGTCATCTGGAATTGTTAACTGTGCTGGCAAATGGAGATTTAGTTGCCAGGAAAGCCCTTGGCACGCCTGGCGCTGTTCCTGATAACTAGATCAAGATTCATTGACTTGAATCTTAATCTTTAATACTTCAAGATCAAGGCAAGAGATTTAAGAGTGTTCAATTGTCATATGCACCGTCAACTGAACAATGAAATTCTTATCTGCTGCAGCTTAACTGGCCAGTTAACAAAATATGACACAAATAAATATATAATAATCAAGAATACAATAAGTTAATAATTGAAATATTAGATAACCATAAGAGCGCAAAACTGAAACCTCCATAGTGTAACCAAAGACACAGTACACAGAAGACTATAGTTGTTGAGGTTAGAAACATAGAAACATTGAAAATAGGTGCCATTCGGCCCTTCGAGCCTGCACCGCCATTCAATATGATCATGGCTGATCATCCAACTCAGTATCCTGTACCTGCCTTCTCTCCATACCCCCTGATCCCTTTAGTCACAAGGGCCACATCTAACTCCCTCTTAAATATAGCCAATGAACTGGCCTCCGCTACCTTCTGTGGCAGAGAATTCCAGAGATTCACCACTCTCTGTGTGAAAAATGTTTTTCTCATCTCGGTCTTAAAAGATTTCCCCCTTATCCTTAAACTGTGACCCCTTGTTCTGTGACGTGAAACAATCTTAGTGTTGTGTTGTGTTGTGTTGTGTTGTGTGTGTTGTGTTGTGTTGTGTTGTGTTGTGTTGTGTTGTGTTGTGCAGTGTTCAAGGGACTGATTGTTGGGAAGAAGCTGGTCTTGAACCTGGTGGTCATGGTTTTCAGGCTTCTGTACCTTCAGCCCAATGGTGGTCTTAATGAGGCTACGGCTGGTAGCCATCTTGTCGCCATGAGAGTGAGGCCGAGGTGGTGTGGGTCTTGAATGACATTGGCTGCCATGTTTGAGGCAGCAACTCCTGTAGATCGTTTCCATGGTGACGGGGGAGGTCAGCGGCCGTGATGGACCAGGCAGCATCACCTACTTCACTTCGTAGTTGATCGTTAACAATGCAACAGATGTTTCATAATCCTGCCGCCCACACAGCTCGAGGGCCCGTCTACTTGCAATATGATTCCTGAATGATTGGTGGCAAAGAAAAATAGTTTTCTAAGTGCTGCAAATAACCTCTACAGGGTTGTGGACCTGCCTGTGTTAAAATGATTGTTTCTCAAGAACATGATAGTGAGTTGAAGTTAAGATCAGTGGCGAAAAATTTCATGGCACTTAAAAAAAAAATTGCCATGTCCAAGCCAAACATGGTTGAAGCAGCCAGCAGATTCCTCAGGCTTTGGAATCAAATTGCACTGCATTGTATCAGTGATTATACAGCTGTGAAGAGATTGTGAGATACTAAAACTCCAATATGATCCTGTATCTCATATGTGGCGATAACATCACCCACAGGAATTATCTGCGACTTCCAGTGAGATAAGGAATATGACAAGATGGGAAAGCTGCCGAGCTAATGCACTGTGTAGGGAGGAACGGCAGATGCTGGTTTAAAACCGGAGATGGACACAAAAAGCTGGAGTAACAGGCAGCATTCCATCTCTGGAGAGAAGGAATGGGTGACGTTTCGGGTCGAGACCCTGCTTCAAACTGGTTAGGGATCAGGGAAACGAGAGCTATAGACGATGATGTGGAGAGATAAAGAACAATGAATAAAAGATATGCAAAAAAGTAACGATGAAAAAGGAAACAGGCCATTGTTAGCTGTTTGTAGGGTGAAAACAAGAAGCTAGTGCGACTTGGGAGGGGGAGGGATAGAGAGAGGGGGAATGCCAGGGCTACCTGAAGTGAGAGAAATCAATATTCATACACTTAGAAACATAGAACATAGAAATTAGGTGCAGGAGTAGGCCATTCGGCCCTTCGAGCCTGCACCGCCATTCAATATGATCATGGCTGATCATCCAACTCAGTATCCCGTACCTGCCTTCTCTCCATACCCCCTGATCCACTTAGCCACAAGGGCCACATCTAACTCCCTCTTAAATATAGCCAATGAACTGGCCTCAACTACCCTCTGTGGCAGAGTGTTCCAGAGATTCACCACTCTCTGTGTGAAAAAAGTTCTTCTCATCTCGGTTTTAAAGGATTTCCCCCTTACCCTTAAGCTGTGACCCCTTGTCCTGGACTTCCCCAACATCGGGAACAATCTTCCTGCATCTAGCCTGTCCAACCCCTTAAGAATTTTGTAAGTTTCTATAAGATCCCCTCTCAATCTCCTAAATTCTAGAGAGTATAAACCAAGTCTCTCCAGTCTTTCTTCATAAGACAGTCCTGATATCCCAGGAATCAGTCTGGTGAACCTTCTCTGTACTCCCTCTATGGCAATAATGTCCTTCCTCAGATTTGGAGACCAAAACTGTACACAATACTCCAGGTGTGGTCTCACCAAGACCCTGTACAACTGCAGTAGAACCTCCCTGCTCCTATACTCAAATCCTTTTGCAATGAAAGCTAACATACCATCCGCTTGGCTGTAAGCTGCCCAAGCGAAATGAGATGCTGTTCCTCCAATTTGCGGTTAGTCTCACTCTGACAATGGAGGAGACCGAGGACGGAAAGATCTGTGTAGGAATGGCAAGGAGAATTAAGGAGAAGGCTAATGCACCACCTTCTCTCCAATGTCATCGCAAAATCAGTCATCAAGCTCGACATCAATAAATCTTTCCTTCCAATCGCACGAACATAAAATGAATGATGTGGCTCTGAAATAATTAGCCAACATCGCCAATGCTCACTAATTTCATGAACCTACACAAATCTTGGAAATTCAACAATATACCCTCATGCACCTTTGCACTCAGTGCCACACTACACAACCTGCATGTGTCAAGATGACGAGGGAGGCTATCGTGACAATGGACATAAAATGCCGTTAAAATAAAAAGCAGCGTCTATGGCTAGAAGGAATGGGTGACGTTTCAGGTTGAGACCCTTCTTCAGACTGAGTTAAGTTTAAGTCTTAAGTTTAGTAGTTTAGTTTAGTTTATTTAGTTTAGTTTAGGGATACAGTGTGGAAACGGGCTTTTCGGCCCACCGAGCCCGTACTGGCCAGTGATCACCCATTCACACTAGTTCTATCCTACACACTAGGGACAATTTACAGAAGCCAATTAACCTACAAACCCGCACGTTTATGGGATGTGGGTGGAAACCGGAGCACCCGGAGAAAACCCATGCGGTCACAGGGAGAACGTACAAACTCCACACAGACAGCACCTGAGGTCAGGATTGAACCCAGGTCTCTGGCGCCGTGAGGCAGCAACTCTACCGCTGCGCCACGGGGTCACCCTTAATTGTCACGTGTACCGTCAGGAGAACAATGAAATTCTTACCGCTTAACCGACCCGAAAACGCCATAACACACAGGTTGAGTACAATTATCAATAATACAATAAGTTAATAATCAATAATATTAGGTAACCAGGCCATAATAGTTCAAAACCAAAGTCTGTTGTACAAGACAGACGCAGTCCATAGAAGATCATAGTTGCTGAGGGTAGTGTTTGTCTAGCGTTCAAGAGCCTGATGGCACCGACCAGTAGACTCCCCCCCCCCCCACCCCCCCCCCCCCCCCCCCCCCCCCCCCCCCCCCCCCCCCCCCCCCCCCCCCCCACCGGCACTATCCTACACACACTAGAGACAATTTATCTTTTTTTTTATCGAAGCCAATTAACTTACAAATCTGTACGTCTTTGGAGTGTGGGAGGAAACTGGAGCACCCGCAGAAAAACCCACGCGGTCGCGGGGAGAACGTGCAAACTCCATACAGACAGCACCCGTAGTTAGGATCGAACCCTGGTCTCTGGTGCTGTGAGGCAACAACTGTACCGCTGCCCCCCCCCCCCCGGCTGGAGAACGATCCCCCATGGGGGTTGTTTTTCTTGGAACACTGAGATATTTACTTGAGGTGTATAAACTTGTGAGGGGGTGCAGACAGAGTGAAGTGTTTTCCTTGGAAGGTGTTTGACAACTGGCAGACATAGCTTTAAGTTACTTGGTAAAAGGATTCGAAGGGAGTTGAGGAAAATTATACTTCACCCAAGGAGCAGTGACAGTCTGAAAGGATGATGGAGATGGAGCATGTCACACTTCGAACGCTCCGAAATGAGCATTGTAACCTGCAAGACGATGGATCACAGGCTTGTAAATAGGATGGCATTTATCAATTATGGGCTAGGATGAGCTTGAAGGGCCGAATGGCAGGCAGCTGTGCTGTTACTTTCACTGATACCAAGTACCGCCACTGTCGTGCCAGTCGAACGTTTAATTATCTCTCCCTTAATAGATGAACGAGTCAAGTATCTCTTTTCTGTTTGCGGGAGCTGGTGATTTACAAATTGGCTGCCACCCTCGCCCATAAAACAGTGACCACGTATGGAAAGTAATTTATTGGCTTTTGATGTGCTTGATAAAATATTCATGCAATTTTCTACTTTCTAGCCCTGAACTTGCGTGTGAGGCGGTTCATTGACAGCCCTGCTCGGAGAAAGTCACTGATTTAAGGGCGGCTGTGTAAAACTGAGCGCGTTTGAAGATCTAGGCAATCCTCCAGTAGCTCCTGAACAGAGCCTCCATAAATGACCATTTTATTGCTTGCCACATAGAACCAAGTTCAAGGGAGGTGCAATAAAGTGAGAGCAGTGGGAATAAATATGCCCATTGGCTTGAATGATGTGTTCAATTTGGTGCAGAAATTGTAATATTGACAGAGAGTCATTGAGCTGTACGGCATGGGAAAAAAGGCCCTTCGTCCCACCTTGTCCGTGCTGTCCAAGTTGCCCTACTGGGCCAGTCCCATATCCCTCTACATGTCCAAGTTCCCTACTGTGCCAGCCCCATATCCCTCTACATCCTTCTCATCTCTATATCTATCCGAATAAATTTTAAGGCCATTTTAAAAACGGTGGCCCAGTGGTAGAGTGGGGTTCGCTCCTGACACTTGGGACCCGGGTTCGATCCTGACCACGGGTGCTGTCTGTACAAATTTGTACGTTCTCCAAGTGACCGCGTGGGTTTTCTCCGGGTGCTCCGGTTTCCTTCCACACTCTAAAGACGCACAGATTTGTAGGTTCATTGGCTGCGATAAAAAAATGTAAATTGTCCAAAGTGTGTAGGAGAGTGTTAGTGTATGTGGATCGCGGGTCGGCGCGGACTCGGTGGGCCGGTGGGTTTGTTTCCGCCCTGTATCTCTTAACCAAATTAAAGTAAATTTGTGAGTTTGGGAAATATCTTTGGGCAATGTCCTAAAATAACCATCAGTACAAGATAATGTATTATCCAATAATAACATAACTATAACTAAATATATATATATATATTATGGATATAATATAACTAAATTAAACTAAAGATATCCTAATATATGATTAATATTTTGCTTCCTGATTTAAATGATACATACTTGGATGGTATCCACCTCCCAGTTTAAGGGAGCGTCTTTTCAAGGCAGTTTCAGAAACTAAAATATTTCTAACATTTTGCCGTTCCAAACTTACAAATTGACTGATTTATGCAAGACCTGTTGCTTCCCAGTTCAGCTCTTGTAATGCCCCTGTCCCACTTAGGAAACCTGAGCGGAAACCTCTGGAGACTTTGCGCCCCACCCAAGGTTTCCGTGCGGTTCCTGGAGGTTTTTGTCAGTCTCCCTATCTGCTTCCACTACCTGCAACCTCCGGCAACCACCTGCAACCTCCGGGAACCATATACACATATACACCATATACACAGTTTGGCCACAAGATCAGCTCAGAGGTTAGGTGATGTTTTGGGTCAAGCTGAGGAGTTGAGTATTGGCATTGAGTAATTCATGGGTTTTCGGAGCAATATTAGGCCATTCGGCCCATCAAGTCTACTCCGCCATTCAATCATGGCTGATCTATCTTTCCCTCTCAACCCCATTCTCCTGCCTTCTCCCTATAACCCCTGACACCCGTACTAATCAAGAACCTATCAATCTCAACCTTAAAAATATCCATTGACTTGGCCTCCACAGCCTTGTGTAGCAATGAATTCCACAGATTCACCAACAGCTGACTAAAGAAATTCCTCCTCATCTTTCGAAAGGTACGTCCTTTAATTCTGAGGCTGTGGCCTCTGGTCCTAGACTCTCCCACTAGTGGAAACATCTTCTCCGCAGCCACTCTATCCAGGCCCATTGGGGAGAGAATGAGAATGAGAAAATATGAACAAATTATTCCAAAATCTCCCAAAATCTGAACTCTATTTTAGGATAAGTGTGTTCTTGTAAACAATGAGTGACACCAGGCCTGTGCAAGGGAGCATAAACCATTTGGAACTGGTGTTATATATTTCCTCACTATCCATTAAAATGCCTTCAACTGCAGAAATGTAGCAGAGTTTTGTACTCCGGCAACCAAATGCATTATGGAGATCACTGCGACTGTGAATTCCCCCCTCATTATAAAGTATGCGTTTCACATAACCATTCCAAAGTCTGTGAGCAATCTGCTGTATGTGTATTTTAAGAGTGCTGTCTAATTTGAATTGCTAAAAGTAGTATTGTGAAGAAGTCAGCCTAATCAATTAGCAGTCCGTTAAACCACCATTAGTAAAGTTGTAGATGAACACAAAAAGCTGGAGTAAAGGGCCTGTCCCACTTGGGTGTAATTTGCGCATCATGCTGGTGGCGCGCGAAGATTTTGTGAATCCAAAAATCCTGGGGCGCCGCGCGCGACCGTGCATCACTGCCTACGCCACCACGCGCCATGCGCGCACAATGCACACCATGCACGCTTCGTGCGTCGTGACGCGGAAATGATGCCGCGTAAATGACGCCCAAGCGGGACAGGCCCTTAACAGCGGGTCAGACAACATCTCTGGAGAAAAGGCATAGGTGACGTTTCGGGTCGAGACCCTTCTTCAGTCCAGCCTTTTGTGCCTATCTTCGGTTTAAACCAGCATCCGCAGTTCCTTCCTGCACATTAGTGAAATTGTGTTTATCGTGTCTAGTCATTTTCTATATATTCTTCGGGTGTTGTTTAATTTATAGCTGTCACTCCTGGCTGACACAGATGTAGGTAGACTCCTCTCCGGCTTCTCTGTTTCCATGGATAAACCACCGAAAGAACATTTCAACAAAATTGTGAAATTCCAGTTTCCCCACAGTAATGTCCTCCAGAGTGGGGCTGGTGCCCGCGATCAAGAATGATCTGTCAGCGCGCTTTCAAACTTGGAAAGTGTTTCGATCAGAGATGCCAACAGAAATGACAACACCAATTTCTCATGACACATTTCAATATGCAGATATGGAGCATCACGTCGAGGGTTGTTGCAAAGGCCCCAGCAAGCAGCTCGAAAGCTGTCACTGATTTGAGACGTTGATTGGACAAGTTACATTGTTTTATGTGTCCGTGAATGACTGGGTTTAAAATCTTCCTTGCTTTTGAATAATGCCTCTTAATACAAAAAATTCAGCTGCATTGCATTCACACTCGGCAGATCGTATGAGAACCGCCAGTTGCTTGTACAATTGCAGCCTGCTAAATCCATGACTATTTCATGCTATGCAACCCCCAGTTAAAATCAGAGCTCAGCCCTTATCGTCTGCTTAGAATTCTATATTTGACAAATCTTCTCAACACTAGGTTTACTGAGTAAATTAGACAACCCACCGTCCCGTGTCACTGTAATGTTTTCATAAAGCGAAGAATAATATTTTTGCCATTTCACACAGATTAGTGAAGCAGTTCCCTTGTCTACCTTCAGGAACGACATGTAAATGATGTAAAGGCGCCTACCTTGTGTTAGAGGGGAATTATATCATACTGTACTCGTTTGTTATCGGTGGAGCTCAAGGTTAAGGGACGAGAGCGATCATTTTGCCTGACAGCGAGGTTGCATTTTGGCAGTGGACGGCACACACGTGCCCGGGCTGTCAAACAGTTTACCCATGGAAATCAATGGGGAACTGTTACATGCCATATTGGTTTGCTTTAAGCATGCATCTTCTCAGTAACTGGAGGCAGGCTTCATGGCCATCCATTCTACTGAATGCAGGCCGCCCCCATTAGCAACAGGGTTCCCAACCCGAAACGTCGCCTATCCATGTTCTCCAGAGATGCTGCCTGACCCGCTGAGTTAACCCAGCAGTTGGGTGGTTTTTTGAGTAAACCAGCATCTGCAGTTCCTTGTGCCAACAACAGGGCTGTGTGCGTATCCTGAATTGTTCGCAAGATAGAAATGTTTAAAGAGATACAGTTTAGTTTAAGGAACACAAAATAAGTTGGAGAAACTCAGCGGGTGCAGCAGCATCCATGGAGCGAAGGAAATAGGCAACGTTTCGTCCCGAAACGTTGCCTATTTCCTTCGCTCCATAGATGCTGCTGCACACGCTGAGTTTCTCCAGCTTTTTTGTGTACCTTCGATTTTCCAGCATCTGCAGTTCCTTCTTAAACAGTTTAGTTTAGTTTAGTTTACATATACAGCATAGGAACAGGCCCTTCAGTCCATCGAGTCCGTGCCGACAAATGGTCACCCCTACACACTAGGGACAATGTACAATTTTTACCGAAGCCAATTAACCTACAAACTTGTACGTTTCTGGAGTGTGGGAGGATACCGGAGCACCTGGAGAAAACCAATGTGGTCGCGGGGAGAATGTTCAAACTCTAAATGTATGGCACCCATAGTCAGGATCGAACCCGGGTCTCTGGCACTGTAAGGTGTCATTGTACCACTGCGTCACTGTGCCAACTCAGCAATATATAGGCCACCTAGCAATATGTTTCAATATATACATAGGCCTACATGTTCATCGCGTTGTAAAACCAGGGCACTTAACTAAAACATTCAGTTATCACCGTGAACAGTTCTCACCCAGCAGAGGATGTCCACAGCTGGCAAATTCCAGGATTCGAGGACTGAGCCGTGGGGCCTTGGACTTTATTCCTTGCAGCGCAGGAGGCTGAGGGAGTGATCTTATTAAAGCGTCTCAAATCATGAGGGTAGTAGAGAGGGAGAAGGCACAGCATCTTTTCCCCAGAGTGGAGGAATCATGAACCAGAGGACATAGGTTTAAGGTGAGAGGGGAAAGATTTAATAGGAATCTGAGGGGCAAAATGTTTACTTGGGTATACTGAACAAGCTGCTGGAGGAGGTGGTTGAGGTAGGTAGTATAACAGCATTGGAAAGACATTAGGTCGGCACGGTGGCGCAGCGGTAGAGTTGCTGCCTTACAGCGCCAGAGACCAGGATTCGACCTGACTACAGGTGCTGTCTGTATGGAGTTTGTATGCTTTCCCTGTGTCCGCATGGATTTTCTCTAGATGCTCCAGCCTCCTCCCACATTCCAAAGATATGCAGGTTTGTAGGTTAATTGGCTTCTGTAAATTGTCCCTGGCTGATCACTGGTTGGCACGGACTCGCTGGGCCAAAGACCCTGTTTCCACGCTGTATCTCTAAACTAAGCAAAAGTAAGTTTGTGAGTTTGGGAAATATCTTTGGGCGGTGGCCTAAAATAACCCAACAGCATTGGGTAATGTATTGGTAAACACACAGTGTAAACCCATCGAGGTTGGCATTGAACAATGTAGCAATAAAAGAGACTTTGATTTCCTGGAAGAGCTGGAAAAAGCGCATTACTTTCGGAGAAAGGTTGAGAGAGTGCAGCAACACATTTTTTGTTTCCAGGATTTAAAAAAAATCTAAAACTCAAGGGCATAGCTATATGTTACGACACGATACGATACAATAGAACTTCATTTATCTCAGGAGGGAAATTGATCTACCAACATTCATAATTCCTATTGGGGGGGGGGGAGTCAGTCTACCCCACGACAGAAGGGGGAGGAGTTGTACAGTTTGATAGCCACAGGGGAAGAAGGATCTTGGTGGAACCAGGCTGTTGCTGGTTACTCCTACTATGTCATGGAGGGTGTGAGCTGCATTGACAAAGATGCTCCTCCCCTCCAAGCCCACCTCCCATGAAGGTGAGAAGGGTGTTTTAATAAGCAGAGGGTGGTATGTGCCTTGAATGTGCTGCCGCGGGCGGTAGTGGAGGAAGATAAAATAAAAGCGTTTAAGAGACTTTTGGATAGGCACATGGATATGCAGGGAATGGAGCGATATGGATTGTGGATGAGTTGTTCTTGGCATCGTGTTCGACCAAGACATAGTGGGCCAAAGGGCCTGTTCTTGTGCTGTACTATTCGATGCTCCAAGAGATAAATGACAGAGAATGACTCCAGGGACAGGGTGCTTGTTGTGGAACAGTGCTAGAGGGTCTTTTGCATCCTCTATATAGGAGTATAGAAGCAGGGAGGTTCTACTGTAGTTGTACAGGGTCTTGGTGAGACCACACCTGGAGTATTGCGTACAGTTTTGGTCTCCTAATCTGAGGAAAGACATTCTTGCCATAGAGGGAGTGCAGAGACGGTTCACCACACTGATTCCTGGGATGTCAGTACTTTCATATGAAGAAAGACTGGATAAACTCAGCTTGTACTCGCTAGAATTTAGAAGATTGAGGGGGGATCTTATAGAAACTTACAAAATTCTAAAGGGGTTGGACAGGCTAGATGCAGGAAGATTGTTCCCGATGTTGGGGAAGTCCAGAACAAGGGGTCACAGTTTAAGGATAAGGGGGAAATCTTTTTGGACGGAGATGAGAAAAACATTTTTCACACAGAGAGTGGGGAATCTCTGGAATTCTCTGCCACAGAAGGTAGTTGAGGCCAGTTCATTGGCTAAATTTAAGAGAGAGTTAGATGTGGCCCTTGTGGCTAAAGGGATCAGGGGGTATGGAGAGAAGGCAGGTACAGGATACTGAGTTGGATGATCAGCCATGATCATATTGAATGGCGGTGCAGGCTCGAAGGGCCGAATGGCCTACTCCTGCACCTATTTTCTATGTTTCTATGTTTCTATCCAGCGAATAGAGACGAGCGTCTCTGTGAGTGCGCCTCTTTGAAAAGAGGGGAATCTGCGACACTGACCCATCCTGGGACAACCGGGGCCAGGGATGCCCGCTCCAGTAACTGGGGCTGGACTTGATTCAAAGCCGAGCCCATTGCAGACTGAGCTTCCGCTGACACAGGGACGTTTAGCGTGACACTGTGGACAATATCAAAGATGACCGTGACATCCAAACCTTCAATACAATAAAAGTGCCTGTAAATTCAGCATTATAGCTCAGGCACAGTGGATGAGACATCAGGGAATAGCCTTCATTCATGCAATCGTAAGGCATCTTGTAGAAGGCAAATTAAAGTCATTGAAAAGATAAATTAAAATTCTATCTTAATTCTCAATTATACTTAACTATAGCTTAATAGTTTTGCACATATTAAAGCATGATGTTGATTTTGAGGTTCTAAACATGTTCTTCTCTCTCTCCCTCACCCTCTCTCCCTTTTCCTCTCTTTCTTCATCTCCCTCTCTCCCTCTCTCCTTCTCTCCCCCTGTCTCCCCCTCTCCCTCCCTACATTCCTCCATTTCCCTCCCCTTCCTCCTTTCCCTCTCCCCTCTGCCACTCATTCCCCTTCCTCTCTTTCTCTCTCTCCCCCTACCCCTCTCTCTATCCCCCACACTCTCTCCCCCCCTCCTGTCCTCCACTCTTCCCCTCTCCATTTTCAATGTGTAACAGAGTGCTCAGCTACTGAAGCAAAGCTCCACTGACAGGACAGCATTCTGTTGAAGCTCCACAACACTCCAACAGTGAGGCATCCTCATCGAGTGATTATTCCTGGGCAGATCTCCACTCACCTCCTGGAACGGTGAGTAAATGACACCTGTAATTCTGCAATTATGATCCTGTAAGTACTTTCTGCTGATAAAATAATACAACTGTACTGAGAAATAACCGCTCAATAACCACCCACCACATTGTGACAATTATTTTCCGTGAATAACTCCACAGACATCAAAGGTATGGATTTTCTGAGGTGGTACAAGTAGTGGCGGAAATTAAAATGTTCTAAGTCCGTTATCCAAGGGATATAAACTATACTTCCATGGTCAATAAAAGGAAAATCTGTAAAATCCTGGCAGGAATTTCTACTGTGTAAAAAAAATGTCCAGTCTTCAGAAAAAGATCGTTTCAATACACATTGATTTGGTGTAAAAGGCAGAGAGTGATTTTCTGTGGGAGGGAAATATGGTCTTACGCCCATTTCAATGACAGTTCTTTGGTGCTTATTGTCGGAAAGATTCAACCTTGCGCAAATCCCCCGCATCAAGAGGGAGATTGCAACTTGTAGCCGGAAGCGTGGTTTGTGTAAGGACAACAGGGATACTGGTGCGGAAGACAGTCAGCATTGACTGAGAGCATTCAGTCAAGCCCCTTGTCTTTATGTAACGTTTCATTTACCGGACCACCAACCACCGACCACCAGCGATTTTCCGGCACCCTTGGTCCCAGAGCCTTGCCAGATTATCCATTTTGCTGGACCAACGGAGGTCACATAATAACAGTAATAATAGCACAACGTATCTCTGACCCACTAATTATACCTCTCCCGTGTCTCTAAAGCAGTCCTGGACTGCTAGAAAATTATGTAAAACATGTATTAAATGTGAATTAAATACGCTTGACAATTATCCCCTGAGATAGATAGATTATTGATAAGTAATAGTCTCACGATCAGCTGTGATTGAATTGCAGAATTGACTCGATGGGCCGAATGGCCTCATTTTTGCTCTGCTAACGTATGAACTATGACCTTACGACACCATGACTGTCGAATCCACAGCTGGGGTTAAATGTTAGCAAACTAAGATAAGACTTGCACAAAACCAAGGGATCGATGAAAACAGAAGTAAACAAATAAGTCTATGGGGACGGTGGGATACGGCCCGAATGGATGCGCGCCACACGCAGCGCCATCTGTGGCCGCCCAGGGAATATCAAGTGCGCTCTAGTAATTTGGTCCGGATTTAAGGAGGTGCCAAACCATCAGTTGCCGGAAAATCGGTGGTGAGCCTGAAATTGTATTTTTATTTACCTCACAACGAAAACATCAGAACTAGAGAGATACCTTCAGCTCTTTGAAAATCCAAGCCTGCACTGCAGGTGATGTGAACATAATAATAATAATAATAATCTTATTTATATAGCACATTTTCAGTCAACTTGCATTGACCCCAAAGTGCTTCACATAATTACATTACATTACACACAGGCAAAGGTGGGTGAAGTGTCTTGCCCCAAGCACACAGCGACAGTATGCACTCCAAGCGGGATTCGAACCGGCTACTTTCCGGTCGCCAGCCGAACACTTAGCCCATTGTGCCATCTGTCATCCCCAACATATTGGTATTCACTTGCCCTGATTGCCCTGCACTGAGTAACAACTCTGGCACTGGCTCAGGTCACTTAAATCAGCAGCCCAGGACATTTTATGACTGTTTTTACTTGTATTTTTAATGTTGCTGTTTTTACCTGCACTTTTTTAAACTATTCGTACTGTTTTATCAGGAACTGGATTGTTTTGTTGTATCGTTTTGATGCTTCGGTATTCCCAGGGAAACGTCTTCTCATTTTGCACTGTACATATGTTGCTTTGCAAGATGACAATAAAGGATGATAATGATCACTTCAGGTAGAGCCAACCACAACCATGGAGGGCCAAAACAAATTTTAAATGAATATTAAATGAATAGGGTGGCACAACTTTGGAGTTGCTGCCTTACAGCACCAGAGACCCAGGTTCGATCCTGACTAAGGGTGCTGTCTGTACGGAGTTTGTACGTTCTCCCCGTAACCGCATGGGTTTCCTCCAGGTGCTCCGGTTTCCTCCCACACTTCAAAAGACGAACAGGTTTGTAGGTTAATTGGCTTCTGTAAATTGGAAATTGTCCCTAGTGTGTAGCATAGTGCTAGTGTACGGGGTGATCGCTGCTCGGCGCGGACTCGGTGGGCCGAGAGGCCTGCTCCTGCATTGTATCTGGCTATTTTAGACTGGGTATTGAGTAATGAGGAAGGGTTAGTTAGTAGTCTTGTTGTGCGTGGCCCCTTGGGCAAGAGTGACCATAATATGGTTGAGTTCTTCATTAGGATGGAGAGTGACATTGTTAATTCAGAAACAATGGTTTTGAACTTAAAGAAAGGTAACTTTGAGAGTATGAGACGTGAATTGGCCAAGATTGACTGGCAATTAATTCTAAAAGGGTCGACGGTGGATATGCAATGGAAGGCATTTAAAGACTGCATGGATGAACTACAAAAATTGTTCATCCCAGTTTGGCAAAAGAATAAATCAGGGAAGGTAGTGCATCCATGGATAACAAGGGAAATCAGGGATAGTATCAAAGCAAAGGATGATGCGTATAAACTAGCCAGAAAAAGCAGCATACCGGAGGACTGGGAGAAATTCATAGACCAGCAGAGGGGGACGAAGGGCTTAATTAGAAAAGGAAAAATGGATTATGAAAGAAAACTGGCAGTGAACATAAAATCTGACTGCAAAAGTTTTTATAGATATGTGAAAAGAAAGAGATTAGTTAAAACAAATGTAGGTCCCTTGCAGTCAGAAACAGGTGAGTTGATCATGGGGAACCAGGATATGGCGGACCAATTGAATAACTACTTTGGTTCCGTCTTCACTAAGGAAGACATAAATGATCTGCCGGAAATAGCAGGGGCCCGCGGGTCAAAGGAGGTGGAGGAATTGAGTGAAATCCAGGTTAGTCGGGAAGTGGTGTTGGGTAAATTGAATGGATTAAAGGCCGATAAATCCCCAGGGCCAGATAGGCTGCATCCCAGAGTACTTAAGGAAGTAGCTCCAGAAATAGTGGATGCATTAGTAATAATCTTTCAAAACTCCTTAGATTCTGGAGTAGTTCCAGAGGATTGGCGGGTAGCAAACGTAACCCCACTTTTTAAGAAGGGAGGGAGAGAGAAAACGGGGAATTACAGACCAGTTAGCCTAACATCGGTAGTGGGGAAACTGCTAGAGTCAGTTATTAAAGATGGGATAGCAGCACATTTAGAAAGTGGTGAAATCATTGGACAAAGTCAGCATGGATTTACGAAAGGTAAATCATGTCTGACGAATCTTATAGAATTTTTCGAGGATGTAACTAGTAGCGTGGATAGGGGAGAACCAGTGGATGTGGTGTATCTGGACTTCCAGAAGGCTTTCGACAAGGTCCCACATAAGAGATTAGTATACAAACTTAAAGCACATGGCATTGGGGGTTCAGTATTGATGTGGATAGAGAACTGGCTGGCAAACAGGAAGCAAAGAGTAGGAGTAAACGGGTCCTTTTCACAATGGCAGGCAGTGACTAGTGGGGTACCGCAAGGCTCAGTACTGGGACCCCAGCTATTTACAATATATATTAATGATCTGGATGAGGGAATTGAAGGCAATATCTCCAAGTTTGCGGATGACACTAAGCTGGGGGGCAGTGTTAGGTGTGAGGAGGATGCTAGGAGACTGCAAGGTGACTTGGATAGGCTGGGTGAGTGGGCAAATGTTTGGCAGATGCAGTTTAATGTGGATAAATGTGAGGTTATCCATTTTGGTGGCAAAAACGGGAAAGCAGATTATTATCTAAACGGTGGCCGATTGGGAAAGGGGGAGATGCAGCGAGACCTGGGTGTCATGGTACACCAGTCATTGAAGGTAGGCATGCAGGTGCAGCAGGCAGTAAAGAAAGCGAATGGCATGTTGGCTTTCATAGCAAGAGGATTTGAGTATAGGAGCATGGAGGTTCTACTGCAGTTGTATAGGGTCTTGGTGAGACCACACCTGGAGTATTGCGTGCAGTTTTGGTCTCCAAATCTGAGGAAGGACATTATTGCCATAGAGGGAGTGCAGAGAAGGTTCACCAGACTGATTCCTGGGATGTCAGGACTGTCTTATGAAGAAAGACTGGATAGACTTGGTTTATACTCTCTAGAGTTTAGGAGATTGAGAGGGGATCTTATAGAAACTTACAAAATTCTTAAGGGGTTGGACAGGCTAGATGCAGGAAGATTGTTTCCGATGTTGGGGAAGTCCAGGACAAGGGGTCACAGCTTAAGGATAAGGGGGAAATCCTTTAAAACCGAGATGAGGAGAACTTTTTTCACACAGAGAGTGGTGAATCTCTGGAACTCTCTGCCACAGAGGGTAGTTGAGGCCAGTTCATTGGCTATATTTAAGAGGGAGTTAGATGTGGCCCTTGTGGCCAAGGGGATCAGAGGGGGTGGAGAAAAGGCAGGTACGGGATACTGAGTTGGATGATCAGCCATGATCATATTAAATGGCGGTGCAGGCTCGAAGGGCCGAATGGCCTACTCCTGCACCTAATTTCTATGTTTCTATGTTTCTATGTATCGCTGAAGTCTAAAGTCTAAAATTCCAATTGACTGGTGTATACTAACAATCCAAGTTTTATTTTTGTTCTGTGGAAAGTCATAAATATATTTGTATTGTGCACTAATATCGTGGAAGTAGGACAGAATGCTGACGAATAGGCAAATTTTAATCTCGCAAATGATGGCCAAGAAATTAATGGAGTGAAATAGAACATAAGAATAAACTATCAATAAAAACAGATTGTAGTTCTTTAAATATGTACAAGTAGTGAATGTGAGCCCTCTTAGGCAGTGAGCTGGTTGGGGCACATGGGTACATTTGAACTAGCTCTGCCAACAAACTCCATGAAGAAACCTACACTCCCAGTTACACCACCTGTCAAAGTTGGCACGGTTTGTTGACTGTCCCTGACATTCAGGAGTAATTTTTTAAAAACATTGAAAATTAAATAATTGAAAAGTATTGTTTGTGAATAAACAGGAAAGTAGTGATGTCCTTGTGGCTTTGTGATTCCCGTTCAGAGAGAGGGGCTCATTGTCAGACGTTGCTTGGGGGCCAAACATCAGCCCAGGGGGTTTCTGCAACTTTTGCTCAACTGCTGGAGTCCTTGCGGAGCTGGGGAGTTGGCGGACAGGGACGAAGGAGACAGCAGTGCGACATGGATGAGTTAAGTAAAAAGGGAAAAGAAGGTAGGCAAAAGTGCTGGAGAAACTGAGGGAGAGCTGAGAAGGGGAGGGGACAGCAAGGGCTAATGCAAATTGGAGGTCAAAGTCCAAGCCGCTGGGGTGCAGAACATGGACGATGGAACAGAATGTGAAGAAATTTGTTGAGCGTTCGGCGACATGGGCCTGCACTCGCTGGAGTTTAGAGTGATGAGGGGGGACCTCATTGAAACCTACCGAATAGTGAAAGGCCTGGATAGAGTGGATGTGGAGAAGCTAAGGACCAGAGGGCACAGCCTCAGAATAAAAGGGCGTACCTTTAGAACGGAGATAAGGAGGAATTTCTTCAGTCAGGCTGGTGAATCTGTGGAATTTATTGCCATAGAAGGCTGCGGAGGCCAAGTCAATGGATATTTTTAAGGTGGAGATTGATAGATTCTTGATTAGTACAGGTGTCAGGGGTTATGAGGAGACGGCAGGAGAATGAGGTTGAGCGGGAAAGATATCTCATCCACGATTGAATGGTGGAGTAGACTCGATGTGGACTTGATGGGCCGAGTGGCCCAAATCCTGCTCCTATAACTTATGAATTTATGAAACTTGAGGTTGTATACCTGATTAAGAATAGCACAAGCGCAGAATAGTTTTTTTATTGGTGAAGGCGTATGGGGAATGAATGGTGCACTCTGTAAGTAAAGAGGCAAATTAAACCTGCAATTCACTGGTGGACCCAATACGTGTTTAGTTTGTGAGCATCAGACGGCAGTGTTGCCTCAACAAGGGGATGTGTCGGAAGGAACTGCAGATGCACGTTTACAGCGAAGATAGACACAAAGTGCTGGAGTAACTCAGCGGGACAGGCGGCATCTCCACAGAGAAAGGAATGGGTGATGTTTCGGGGCGAGGCCTTTCTTGAGTCTCAGGGGATGTGGCGATGCAGTTGAAAGAAGCTGGAGTCGGGGGTTGTTGTGAAGATCAGAGTTTTGTTGAGTGGAAGGGAGTGCAGTTGGGGATTCTAGGCTGAGGAGTGAGTTAGGATCAGCTGGTTGGGCTCCAATGATGGGGGCTACTGAGGGACATTACAAGAATGGAACAAAATGGGAGTGAGGACTGAGTGGAATTGTTAAAGAGAACCTACATACAGGTGAATATGTACACTGTATCCACATCCAGAGCCCCGTCGGGCCAGATCCTTCACTCAGAGGGCTGAAGGGCCTGTTTCCTTCGCTGTATCCCTAAACTTAAAAAAACCCTAAAATAAACAAACTCAAATATTTAGTCTCTCTCGGACAGACAGCTCTGTCATTCCAAGAGTTGGCCTGGTGAATTTCCTCTGGACTGCCTCCATCGTTATTATATCTTTTTTAGGTAAGGGGACCAAAACTTTAAGCAGTATTCCAGATCCTTGGATCTTGCATCCAAGGGATACAGAAGTTGATGCTTTGTGGAAACTACCAGGTACATGTTGAGCATCTCCAGCAGAATATGAATTGTACACCATGTAAAGTCACTGCATATGACTGTAAATAATAATAATAATAATAATAATAATAAAAAATACTTTATTGATCCCCTCAGGGAAATTCAGATGTCCAGAAGCCCCCAACCAATAAACCCACACATTCAAAACGAACGCAGACAGATAATGCATAAAATACCATGCTGACACTACCTGAGAGCAATAAATACTTAAAAAGACCAATAAATACTTAAAACGACCAATAATTAAAATTTTAAAAATGCAAAAATACATCCATGCAGAGGTGGGTGATGCACACAGGCGGACATGATTGATTTTCATTACATTTCCTTGTACAGAAGGAAAGAAACTGTGTTGGAAGTGTGCTAAGGTTGTTAGGTCTTTGTGTGATTATGTAGGACTTGAATCACAGACACCTGGAGTATTGTTGCTGTCGAGGAAAGTGTTTAGTTGCCTTAGAAGGAATGTCACGAAGGTGAACCAACTGGAGGACGTTAGCCCATTGAGAACAGTTTTATAGATTAAACCATATACACAAGGGTTCTCACCATTTCTGACACGAACCCTTTTAATTCCAGATTTATTTCAATACTTAAATTTAAATTCACCACCTGTTAGAGTGGGATACGCGATGGCACAGCGGTAGAGTTGCAGCCTTACAGCGCCTACAGCACCAGAGACCAGGGTTCAATCCCGACTACAGGTGCCGCCTGCATGGAGTTTGTACGTTCTCCCCGTGACCGCGTGGGTTTTCTCCGAGATCTTCGGTTTCCTCCCACGCTCCAAAGGCGTGCAGGTTTGTAGGTAAACATTTTCCCGAGTGTGTGCAGGGTAGCGTCATTGTGCGGGAATCGCTGGTCGGTGTGGACTCGGTGGGCCGAAGGGCCTGTGTCCGCTCTCTATCTCTAAACTAAAAAATAATAAACTAAACAAACCCAAATGTTTGTTCTCTCTGGGACCGACAACTCTCTCGCTCCAGGCATTGGCCTGGTGAGCCGCCTCTGGACTGCCTCCAACCTTACCGTATCTTTTTTAGATAAAGGGAACAAAAAGTGTAGCAGTATTCCAGATAAGGCCTCGCCCAAACCCTGAACAATTGCAACATAACATACCTATTTTTAAAAATAAACATATTTGAAATGAAGATAAACACAAAATGCTGGAGTAACTCAACGGGTCAGTCAGCATCTCTGGAGAAAAGGAATAGGTGACGCTTCAAGTTGGAACCCTTCTTCAGACTGAAAGATAGAGGTGGGTTGGAGGGGGGGGGAGGGGAGTGCAAGTGAGAAAAGGCCAGAACAAAACAAGGCCAGTCTATTCTTGCCTCCAGTTCTCCCCCACCCTCTCTTACTCTTTCAGTCTGAAGAAGGGTTCGGACCCGAAAGGTCCCCTATTCTTCTTCTCCAGAAACGCCACCTGACCCGCTGAGTTACTCCAGCATTTTGTGTCTATCTTCGGTATCAATCAGTATAGAGTCAGTCATACAGTGTGGAAACAGGCCCTTCGGCCCGACTTGCCCACACCAGCCAACATTTCCCAGCAACACTAGTCCCTACTGCCCGCGTTTGGCCCATATCCTGGCAAATCTGTCCTATCCATGTAACTGCAGTTCCTTCACCTCATCTTTGAAATGAAGGGCAAAATGCCATTTGCCGTCTCAACCTGTCTGTAGCTATTTGTGACATGCTCAAGAACATTCAGATCCCTCGGAACTTCACCCACTTGCAGTCTCTCACCATTTGGAACATGATTTGCCTCTTGACTCTCCCACTGAAGTGCACGGCCTCACACTTCCTCACATTAAGCTTCTTATGCCAACCCTTTGTCCAGTCGCTCAGTGTTGTATCCTGGTAGCCAATGTTATATCCTGCTACAGAATCACAGGAGCCTTATCATAACACGCCTTTCCACCTATTTTCATATCATTGGCCAATTTGGCAATCTTACAAGTTGTTCCTTCCGCCAGATCATTAAAGTAAATAGTGAATAATTGCGAGTAAAGAACTGCGATTCTCCACTACTTACCACCTTTCATTCTGGAGGGACTACGTACAAACACTGCTGTCATTTCTACACGGTGAAACCAACATGTATTAAAATGGTCTTTATTAAAATCTGGCAATGTGCACTTTAACCACGTGTGATTTTTTTTCTATTAGAAATCTCAAATTGTGGAGTACAGAGGCAAATAAATAAATGATGTGTGTGTGTGTGTGTGTGTGTGTGTGTGTGTGTGTGTGTGTGTGTGTGTGTGTGTGTGTGTGTGTGTGTGTGTGTGTGTGTGTGTGTGTGTGTGTGTGTGTGTATGTGTGTGTGTGTGTGTGTGTGTGTGTGTGTGTGTGTGTGTATAAGTATATATGTGCATTTGTATAAGTATATATGTATAAATATATATGTGTAAGTATATTTATGACCTGCTGAGTTACTCCAGTTTTTTGTGTCTATCTTCGGTTTAAATCAGCATCTGCAGTTCCTTCCAGTATATATATGTGTGTGTGTGTGTTTGTGTCTGAGTATGAGCAGTATATATATAGTACTGCCATAGAAAATGTCCCAGCACAGAGAACACACTCTGTGAAGGCGATTCAGGCAGGGTCTGTTCTGTCCTGAGGTTTTGTTGCATTTTGTTGGTCCTGTAAATGATTGAAGCCGTTTGCATCTGATTGTCCATTCACCCTCGCCCCTGCCTGCGACACTGTAACAGATTGAGGGCGCAGCCTTGAAACCCGAACCGAACAGACTTGCGTACAAGGACACCAACACTGGGGAGGGTCAGGTCCGATGATAAAACTCCAAACTATGTCTGGCCAAAGGTGCCTGTTGAGGGAAACAAAACAAGCCCATGTTTTCGAAAAGGATTTTTCCTGCGAAGCTTCGGGTGCCAAACAATAAGTTATGGTCTCCGCAATATGGGATTGGTGATCTGATTTATTACGCTATTTGTTTTTTAAAGTTGACTTCCACCTGGATGGTTGAAAGCCGCCGTATCATGACTTGCAGTTCAGGCCCCTTCACTTCTTGCTGTCTTTGCTGGACCTGCTGACTCGCAGTTTGTTGTTAGAAAAAGCCTTTCTTATATCTGTGTAGGGGCAGCCAGGGAGGGGGATCAAAGGGTTCCCAACACAAAGGGGCTCAGTGTCTCTTGACTGGCGTGACGGTAATTTATTATTTTCAGTCTACAGGGAATCGCATCAATCGCAGCATTACTATTTAACCACCGATGGTCTGAAAGCTTTTGAACTTGCGTGATCATTTCAGTATCTTGTGTTGGAAGCAGCCTTACTTTAATGCATTTCTATTAGAAAATTATTAAACAATCCCAAAATATAATGGGAAGTGAAAGAGAATTGGGAAGATACTGTGGGTTCGACTATCTCCAGATTTAAGACTACTTCAGGCTGTATCTTTTATTTACCTATCAAACCTTCAGTAGATTTTTGGAGTAGCTCAGCGGGTCAGGCAGCATCTCTGGAAAAGGAAAAGGTCATTAAATGCGACCCTTCTTCAACTGAATTGAGACACCTGAAGACTGCAAACGTTTCTGGATGCTGCCTGACCAGCTGAGCAAGCTAGACAAAGTGCTGGAGTTGCATTCTCCCATTACAATGTATTTAATGACATTACCTTGGCTCTTAAAACCAAATTAAATGGAGAGAATTGAGACACAACAGACTGCAAACGCTGGAATCTGGAGCAATAGACAAAGTGCTGGAGGATCTCAGCGGGCCGAGCAGCATCTGTGGAGGGAGAAGAATTTTCAACGCTTTTAGTCGGGACCCAGCGTTGAATAGTGTTTGATGTCTCTGTTGCTGGCAGCGTGTTTGAAAATGGCGTCAAAGCCTTGTGCCTCTTGCAAATGGACTATTTCTGTACCCTTTGCTTGGGCTTGGCAATGCTTTACCGGACTGGATGTAAGAAAATAATTTCACTGTGCTTTTGCGAGTGATAATAAAAGTCCCATTAAACCACCATTGAACTATTGACCCTGTTGAGCTCCAGCTCACAGCAAGGACTGGCTTCTTGACTGGTGGTTTTAAATTGGAAGAGAAGTCTGCAAAGGTGACTGTCCTTCCTCAGGTAGAATCCAAGCAAACACAGAAGTTAACAGCACCTTAAGCTGTGGAGCGGAGCATCGGTGAAAGAATCAATTCCCTCCTTTATTGAACTAGACTGGTTTAATCTAATTGTGCGCTCTGGAAAGCTGAAGATTAACTCAATGCAGTTTGGATTTCAAGAGATTGAAACGTTGTCCTTGATACATTCATAACAGCAATGACTACTTCAACGTAGCTTCATAAGAGCATTATCAAACACAGTTTAACACAACAATGGAAATATACATTTAGGCTGATGGGCAAAAGCTTGGTCACCGATGCCTGTGATGGGCATCTGAAAAGAGGAAGGGGAGTTTTAGCAAGGAGATTTCGAGCTTGGAGCCTTTGTAGCTGGGAGGAAGGGTCATCAGTAGTGGAGAGATTTTATAGAGGTGTACAAAATCATGAGAGAATAGATCAGGTTAATGCACAGTGTCTCGTGTCCAGAGTTGGGGAATCGGGAAACAGAGGACATATGTTTAAGATGATGGGGGAAAGATTTAATAGGAATCTGAGGGGTAACTTCTTTCACAGAATGAGTGGTGGGTGTATGGAACGAGCTGCAGGAGGAGGCAGTTGAGGCAGGAACTATTGCAACATTTAAGAAACATTTAGACACTTACGTGGATGGGACACGTTTGGAGGGATATGGACCAAGCGTGAGCAGATGGGACTAGTGTAGATGGGACGTGTTGGCCAGTGTGGGCAAGTTGGGATCTATGACTCTGTAAGACTCTATAACTCTAAATAAACTGAATAATGGATAAGAGATCAGAATTGGAGGAATTTTAATGTGGGAGAGTATTTCAGAGTTTCAGCAAGGCAAACGGGATTGGAAAACGAGAGTGAATATTAACAAACTTAGGCACTGTTTGATGAGAAGTGACTTACTTACTGCCTATTGTGCCTCCTGGCATGTAGGGCAGCAACGAAGGGCCTCCACTCCTGGCTGTTCTGGACACTACCCCAGGTCAGGTTCATTGTTTTCATTTCCTCCTCTACATTTCGACGCCAAGTGGTTTGGGTCTCCCTCTTTCCCCTTTCCCTTTCGGTGTCCGGTGCAGGGCTATTCTTGGGATGCTGTCTGGTTCTCTTCATCCTAGCATCTGTCGATAGCCCTGGAAGTCCATCGTATTGTATTGTATTGTATTGTATTCAAATTTATTGTCATTGTCTCAATTTGAGACAACGAAATGAATTTCCCTTACAGGCAGTATCATAAAAATAATAAATAAATAAATAAATAAATAAATCATTAAAAAATAAAATAATAATAAATAAATAATAAAACATATTAAAAATAAAATTGAAATTGAATTTAAAAAAAAATAAAAAAAAATCCTTCAGTTGCTGTTACCGTAACATATTTGTTTTACGAGACAGGGTTGTTAACCCTGTGCTCAACCTCCAACCTGGAGGACCAGTGGATCGCTCTCCGTCTCGCCTCTACCCTTCGACCTGTCCAGCATGGGAGACCCTAACAGGAGACGAATCTCCCGCTGGTATCGCTCTGGGGGTCACTGAGACACACAAGCCCCCCGACCACAACAAGGTTGCAATCCAACGGGGAGAATGGGAAGTGAGAATGCACAGAATTAATGAGAGAAAGTTGGTCTCTGAAATGAACATAACTCTTACTGTACTTTATAAAATATATATCAATGAACAGCTGTGTGGTAATTCCAGGCAGGTTTACATTGATTTTCCTCTCTCTGTTTTACACCATATTAAAACATCAAACATCCAGAACAAGAAATAGCATAAAATTGATTATCTTTAAGTGTTACCTTAAAATAATAATGGATTTTTGCACGTGAATGATCTTTTCATCTCAACGGGGGAATTTGAATTTGGGCTATACGTCTTGATTTTAAATATTGATAACTTTCAAGGGCTGCGCGGTGAGATTTCTCAATCGTTTGCTGTGTGGGTTGTATTATTGATAATGCATTTTCAATTTGTATCATTTGCTTTAGGCTTCCTACACAAATAGCGGCATTGTGCTGACAGGCCCATTTTCACCGCCAGAGTATTTATCGACAATAGTTGCATATCGACATTGAATGAACAACACATGTAGAAATTAGTTTTTACTTGGTAAATAATACTTTATTTGGCATACTTTATCTCCTGCCCATCCTTGCAAGAATTTGCCTATTCTGTGTGGAGGATGCTGATTTTATATCTTGCCCGATCTCTTTTGTTTAGCAGTGGTTTTGTTTCTGGTTGAAATGTCCATGCTGATATATAAATTCATTTAAAATCATTCCTACTGAAAAGGCAGAGCGAGGAGGCGAGGATGATCTGGACAATCTGGTATCTCCAGCTACCCTGCCATCAACAGTACATCACTTTAGAGATACAGCACAGAAACAGGCCCTTTGGCCCACATAGTCCGCACTGACTAGCATTGTCCTACACACTAGTGACAATTTACAATTTTACTGATGTCAATTAACCTATAAACCTGAAGGTACACAAAAATGCTGGAGAAACTCAGCGGGTGCAGCAGCATCTATGGACCAAAGGAAATAGGCAACGTTTCGGCCCGAAACGTTGCCTATTTCCTTCGCAAGTCTGAAGAAGGGTTTCGGGCTGAAACGTTGCCTATTTCCTTCGCTCCATAGATGCTGCTGCACCCGCTGAGTTTCTCCAGCATTTTTGTCTACCTTCGATTTTCACAGCATCTGCACTTCCTTCTTAAACAACCTACAAACCTGTACGTCTTTGGAGTGTCGGGGGGAACCGGAGCACCCGGAGAAAACCCAAGTAGTCACAGGGAGACTGTTTGGGTACAGACAGCACCCCTAGTCAGGTTTGAACCTGGGTCTCTGACGCTGTAAGGCAGCAACTCTACCGCTGTGTCACCACCCTATTGTTACTGTGGTGTAACAGTAGTGATTGTTTAAATATTCAAACAACCTCCTTTAGGTTTGTATACTTGTCAACATTATTTATCTATAACATCAATACTATTTTCATCATTTAAAGGTTGCCCATTCCACAAAATGATATCCCAGCAATCTTTTGGGTGTAATAGTGCGTAACACCAGAAGTGTTTAAACCAAAGACAAATAATCAATTATTTGTCAACGGCACTCCTTACATAAGATATCCGATCTACTGGAATCACCGATCCTTTAAAGCAGGGGCTGAGAGAACTCAAGTACACTCACACACCGCAGGTTACGGCCCCTTCTATACGTTAGCCAGGGGAAACAATCCCTGCATATGTGGTCGGAGTTTGCACTTTATCAGTGGAGCTCCTCCTCACCACAGGGATCGGCTTCATGCCTGGCGACTGTGAAGTTGGGGAGAAGTGTACACAGGTCACAGCCCCGTAGCAGGATCTAAACAAGTACAGACATTCAGGAAGAAAGGAGGACCCGGCCTGGGAGGACTGCAGTGGGGGAGGGGGTAGAGCCAGGAGGACCCAGTTTTGGGGGGGACCGCAGTGAGGGGGGAAAGAACAAGGGGAACTGGCATGGGGGGGATTTGAAACGTTGTAGGCGCCACTTGTGGGCGGCTATTTGCATACCTTGGCAAGGTACGCGAGCAAAGAACTTCACTGTGAACTGTCACTTGTGACAACAATGTATTCTATTCAATACAGTTCAGTTCAGTTTCAGTTCAGTTAAGTTTATTGTCACGTATACCGAAGTACAGTGAAAAGCTTTTTGTTGCGTGCTAACCAGTCAGCAGAAAGACAATGCATGATTACAATCGAGCCAGTGTATGGATAGATGTAAAAGTGTGGAGCGATTGTAATATGTGATTGGAGATCTGCTTCTGTGGCCAGCGCGCAAACAGTCGCCTGGGTTGGGCAGCATCTTGGCAACATCCGAGCTGTGTGTTAAAAAACAGCTGTGTTTAAAGCATTTTAAGCTGTGTGGCAGAGAAAATCTGAAATACTCCATCCCGAAGATACACACAAAATGTTGGAGGAACTCGGCGGGACAGGCAGCATCTCTGGAGGGAAGGAATAGGCGACGTTTCGGGTCGAGATCCTTCAGTCTATCCCTTCTAAATGAGAGTCACGGACTGATAGACTGATTTAAGGGAGAGTTAGATAGAGCTCTGGGGGTTAGTGGAATCAAGGGATATGGGGAGAAGGCAGGCATGGGTTATTGATATGGGGACGATCAGCCATGATCGCAATGAATGGCTTGAAGGGCCGAATGGCCTCCTCCTGCACCTATTTTCTATGTTTCTATGTCATACAGCATGGAAACAGGCCCTTCAGCCCTACTCGCCCATGTCAACCAAAATGTTCCCCCGAGCTAGTGCCACCTGCCCGTGCTTGGCTCATATCCCTCTACAGATTTCCTATCCATGTTCCTGTCCAAATGTTTTTTAAATGCTGTTCTCGTACCTGCCTCAACCACCTCCCTCAGGCAGCTCATTCCATATACACACCTCCTCTGAGAAAACACTAGGTTTGTTAAATTAACCATATACTCTGGAAAGCTGAACATCTGCCCGTGCGATTACCTCAATGCAGTTGGATTTCATGAGACTAAAACTTTGTTCCTGATACATTTGTAACACCAATAACTAATTGTGTTTCTACAACACTCGGTGTAGCTTCACACAAGAGAGCGGTGCAGGGCTAGAGTTGCTGCCGTACAGCGCCAGAGGCCCGGGTTCGATCCCGACTACGGGTGCTGTCTGTGCGGAGTTTGTACGCTCTCCGGTTTCCTCCAAAGACGTACAGGTTTGTAGATGAATGAATGAACAATTTTTATTAGCCAAGTATGGATACATACAAGGAATTTGCCTTGGTGCTTTGCTTGCAAGTAGCAACATGATATACAGTAGACAATTAAAAAATAAAAACATTTTAATTTAAACATGTGAAGAATTGAAATAAAATACCAGAGCAACAGAAGGCAACAAAGCAGATTAATATGCATTGATTCAAAAATTATAAATTGTCCCCAGTGTGTGTTGTTTAGTATACAGGGTGATCACCAACCAGTTGATGCGGACTCAGTGGGCCGTAGGGTCTGTTTCAGAACAAGGGGTCACAGTTTAAGGATCAGGGGGAAATCTTTTAGGACCGAGATGAGGAAAACATTTTTCACCCAGAGAGTGGTGAATCTCTGGAATTCTCTGCCACAGAAGGTAGTTGAGGCCAGTTAATTGGCTATATTTAAGAGCGAGTTAGATGTGGCCCTTGTGGCTAAAGGGATCAGGGGGTAGGGAGAGAAGGCAGGTACAGGATACTGAGTTGGATGATCAGCCATGATCATATTGAATGGCGGTGCAGGCTCGAAGGGCCGAATGGCCTACTCCTGCACCTATTTTCTATGTTACTGCGCCGTATCACTGGTCTAAAGTCTAAAGCAAAAGGTTTCAAAGGTGCACTCAAAACATAATCTAATGCACTTCAACTCTTATCTGCATTGTCCCTTCACAACAGTATTCTGAGCTATGATTTGAGACACAGAAGACTGCAGATGAAGGAACCTTGAACAAAACTCAAAGCACTGGACAAACTCAGTGGATCAGGCAGTATCTTGGGAGGGAATGGACAGGTGATTCCCCCATTAACAACCCCCCCCCTCTTCCTGTATCTACCTATTGCTTGCCAGGCTTTGCACCATCCCCGTCTCTTCCCCCCCCCAACCCCCAACCCCCATGTCATTGGTCTGGTCCCAACCTGAAACGTTGTCTGTGCAATTCCTCCACCTTACTGACATTATTCCCTTTATCATGTATCTGTACACTGTGAATGGCTCGATTGTAATCATGTATTGTCTTTAGGCTGGCTGGTTAGCACGCAACAAAAGTCTTCCACTGTACCTCGGTACACGTGACAACAATAAACTAAACTAAACTAAACTAAACTGCTGCCTGACCCGCTGGATTCCTCCCGCACTTTGAGTTATTAACCAGCAGGCGGTAAAACAGACAGTTTAGGCTGGCCAATACATTGGAAAGGGTCTGTGTCCAATAATAATGTTGAAAACAAAAAGTATATGAACTGAAAAAGCTTCCATTCCAAAGAACGAAGCAACTTGCGGTGCCAAGAAACTGTAATAAGTTCCACCTGAAGGGGAGTTGTGACATTCTGTAAACTCACAGTTCCTGCCACCTCTAGTTATAAACGACCTCCCACACTAATTCCACCCAGGTGCAGACGCATCAGATGAGCTGATTGTTGTCTTTTGTTTAATGTGTGAATGAGTTGGATGCATGTGACTCAAAGATGTGTAATCACATGTATGACACTAGTGCACGCAGTTGTTCAACTTCCATGAGGAGTTGGTACATGTTCCGTAGCTCCCAGCGTCTGCCAGAACCTGTTTTAATGGTCGCAGACACACACACACACACACACCACCTGCCAGTGATCCACTCTGAGCGCTACGAACAGCCGCCCAAATGAGGATGTGATGATACATGGATCATGCAGCAGTGTGGGCTTCCCTCACTGAGCCTGGCTGTCTAAACCCATCCCAGACTGATGTGGTGTTCTCAATACCATTGAAAAAAATCATAAGCCCCCCAGGCTTCGACTAGATCAGACTAAACTACTGGGCAGGCTCTGTTTAAACATATTCTAATAAACATAATTACTGGAGGGGGGGGAGGTAGTCTAACTAGACTTCATTGGATGAGAAACATAGAAAACATAGAAACGTAGAAAAGAGGTGCAGGAGTAGGCCATTCGGCCCTTTGAGGCAGCGCTACCATTCAATATGATCATGGCTGATCATCCAGCATCGGAGACCCGGGTTCCATCCCGATTACAGGTGCTGCCTGTACGGAGTTTGTACGTTCTCCCCGTGACCTGCGTGGGTTTTCTCAGAGGTTTTCAGTCTGCTCCCACACTCCAAAGACGTGCAGGTTTGTAGGTTAATTGGCTTGGTAAATGTAAAAATTGTCCCTAGCGTGTGTTGGATGGTGTTAATGTGCGGGGATCGCTGGTCGGCACGGAACCGGTGGGCGGAAGGGCTTGTTTCCTCGCTGTATCTCTAAACGCTGTATCTCTAAAGTGCGGTTCTTCCCTCATGAAACTGGACCCCCTCCTGAACTGGCCAGAAACCTGCAACCAGCGCCCGCTTTGGGGATGGTTCAATAAAATCCAAAACCCTCACATTCAGGTGGGGTTTCAAATTTCTCCAAAATCACTTAATTCCCTTCCACCTCCAAACCTTCTGCCAAAACTTGGGCCAATCTAAACGGGGCACAAGGTCATCCAGGTTTATCCATCCCAGTGCACAGAAGTGCCTTGTATAACGCCCGGATGGTAACCCCCCCATGTGATAATGAGTTGAACATGGATTTCACCAGTCCCAGATGAGTTTGATAATCAGCCTCCCGGATGGAAAATTGTAGCCTTTGCTCAAGCTTTCTGTTATTATACATGCTCCATCAATGTTTCCAACTTGAAGTGGACCTTTCTAACTGTGGAAATTAAGTTCCTCGAGACTCGAGTTAAATTGATGAAGCGGCAAAATTCATTTTGGATGGAAGAACCATCTATCTATTCATAAAAGCGAGAAGATAAACAATGATTTGAGTCGGGACCAGTATTAAAGACTGTTTTCATTATCCTGCACATAACAAAATTTAGCAAAGATTCTCCAAATGTCACAGATATAGGTCATCTCCCACCCCCCCTGCTTTTCCAGCCTGTGCCTCTCTATAAGCCGGCCAAACAGTAACAAACATCTATCTGGCATCCTGCTCTGCCTCCTTGAAGGAAAATCACACCACTCAGTCCAGTTCATTCCCCATGAGTTACACTCTGATTCTCCTGGTATTTCCTCAACGTCTTCCTTCCTAGGGAACAAAGGAGGACCCAGCATGGGGGGAGGGGGGGGCGGTCGTGAGGGAGGGGAGATAACAATGGACACAATGGGGGAGGGGAGTGGGGGAGAACAAAGGGGAACCTGGAGAAACAGGGTCTCGACCCGAAATGTCACTCATTCCTTCTCTCCAGAGATGCTGCCTGTCCCGCTGAGTTACTCCAGGCTTTTTTGTATCTACGGTTTAAACCAGCATCTGCAGTTCGTTCATTCCCACAGAAAGGAGAACCTGGCGTGGATACTGTGTATACTTTGTAACTTTGTCAGTGCTCTTATCTAGCGACTAATTGCATACCTTGGATATGCAAGCGTAGAGTTTCATTGTGACTTGTCTCTAGTGACAATAAAGTTTTTTTTTTCTCCTAACTGACCTGCCCATCCGAGCTTTGAACAGTTTCTGTGTCACTTTCCCACTCCGATGGCCTCCCTTCAGTTCTGCACTCGTGTCCAATGCATTAAAGACTTTTGTTTATATAACATTTATATAACATGCTTTCGGTAATGGTTTATATTGTTCTAATGTGGGAGAAAGGGCATCGAATTTAAGCACGGCTATCTCCCACGAACAGATGTGTGATGAGCAGGGAGGAACTGCAGATGCTGGTTTAAACCCAAGATAGACACAAAAAGCTGGAGTAACTCAGCGGGACAGACAGCATCTCTGGAGAGCAGGAATGGGTGATTTTTCGGGTCGAGACCCTTCTTCAGACACAATGTTGGCCAGTGGTGTTGGTGGGACAGGATGTTCAGGGTGTTCCCGACTTGTTTACTTTCTTTTACTTTCCTTTATTCTTGTGTACCGAGGTGACAGTGAAAAGCTTTTGTTGTGTGCATTTCTTCAGCACTGCCAATGGCATCCTGTACCCAGGGCCTGGAAGTAGAACCTTAGCCCACAACCATTCCAACATGGGGCATTCCATGATAGACTGCCTGCAACACACAGGTTGTCCGGGAAAGCCTTCAGTCCTTCATTAGCCTTCTACTCCTTGATCTTTCAAGTGCTCCTGTCAATGCTTCTTAAAGGTTGTGAAAGATTTTATGTCCATCCCTCAGGCAAGCTTCTCAGTCTGAAGTTGCCTATTTCCTTCGCTCCATAGATGCTGCCTCACCCGCAGAGTTTCTCCAGCACTCTTGTCGACCTTCAAGCTTGCAATTAACTTCTGGGTGAAAACCTTCTTCCTCAGATCCCATCTGAACTATTCCCCTTAGACCAGTCTGAAGAAGGATTATGACCCGAAACGTCACCTATCCATGTTCTCCAAAGATGATGCCTGACCCGCTGAGTTACTCCAGCGCTCTGTCATTTTTTGCAATCCATTTAATAACCATTGACTCCAATTCACCAGCTTTCAACCATCTGAGTCTAAACCAGGGTATTTCTAACTTTGGTGACATGTTTGAAGCCAAGATACATTCTGACTGCTCATCCTGATTATTTCCACCACTGCAATGCTTCTGGTTGAGTTACTCCAGCACTTTGTGTCTATTTACCTTCTGCTTCCCCATTAGCCTCCTGAATCTCTGCCTTCTTGCTTTAGATGTATGCTGGCCTTGAAATTGGATTTGCACTCTGGGAGCAGAGAGTGGAAGTCATTTGGCAAAATTCTGATACTGTATCAGGACATTAAGGGTGGCACAGTGGCACAGCTGGTAGTGCCGTTCCTTCACAGTGCCAGAGACCCAGGTTTGATCCTTACCCTGGGTGCTGTTTGGTGTGGAGTTTGCACCTTCTTCCTGTGACCACATGGGTTTCCTCCGGGTGCTCTAGTTTCCTCCCACATCCCGAGGATATGCCAGTTTGTAAGTTGATTGGGATCTATAAAATTGCCTCTAATGAGTACGGAGTGGATGAGAAAGTGGGATAGCAGAAAGGTAGTGCGAGTGGGTGATCGATGGTTGGTGTGGATTCAGTGGGCCGAAGGGCCTGTTTCCATGCTGTATCCCTAAACTAAGGTAGAAGTCTGCCAAGTGGGGAATGTACATGTGATTGAAAACTAAAGGAGAAATCAAGCTTAGCGGTGATGACCCCCACAGGCAAATGTGTCACAAATGTGTGTAGAATGAGTGAGTAAAGAGAAATGCTGTTGTTAAAGTCAGCTATGACTCAGTCGGCAGAGCTCTCAGCTCTGAGGCTAGGAGAGGCAGTCTGGAGACTTGGAAATCCAGACAGGAACTCCCAATGCATTGCCGTGGGATAACAGTGATGTTGAAGATGCCACATTTCAGATGTAAAGTTAATCTGGGGCCACTATCTGTAAGAAGAGCAGACAAGTCCTCTTTGGATAATCTCTGTCCCTCAATCAATGTCACTGAACATCAGAGCCTACCGCGCCCCGCCTCAGTGATCCACCCGTGTTCGCACTCCACAGGGAAGGATCGTAGGATAGGGAAGTTATTCAGGTGCAAATGTTCCCCATGTTGGGGGAGTCCAGAACCAGGGGTCACAGTGTAAGATTAAAGGGTAGGCCATTTAGTACTGAGATGAGGGAAAAAATTTTCACCCAGAGAGTTGTGAATCTGTGGAATTCTCTGCCACAGAAGGCAAGGGAGGCCAATTCACAGGATGTTCTCAAGAGAGAATGGTTAGCTCTTAGGCCTAACGGAATCAAGGCATATGGGGAGAAAGCAGGAACGGGGTACTGATTTTGGATGATCAGCCATGATCATATTGAATGGCGGTGCTGGCTCGTGGGGCCGAATGGCCTATTCCTGTACCTATTTTCAAAGTTTCTATGGAAGGCCTTTCTAGGGAGGGGGGAGTAAGCTGAACAAGACAGGTGGAGTTGGGACAAAGCCTAGCATGCGATAGGTGGATACAGTTGAAGGGGGCTGATTCACAGCTGGATGCAATAAATGACAAAGGCTAGAGGTGAAAAGGAAAAGGAAAAGGTCATTAAGTAAAGAAGAGGAGGAATGAAATGCAAAGCCAGATGGCGGGATATTCCGGGTGCAATTCATTGCCACAGGCGGCTGTGGAGGCTCAGTGAATGGATGTTTTTAAGGTGGAAATTGATAGATTCTTGATTAGTACGGGTGTCAGGGGGTTGAGAGAGAAGGATAGATCTGACTTGATGGGCCAAATGTCCAAATTCTATAATTTATGAAAATGGATATGGTAGGAAGAGGGGGAGGGGGGGGTGGTGAGGGGATTAGAGGGAAAATTGGGCCTAGGGGGTGGGAGAAGATCGTATGGAGGAGGGGGGAAGAGCAGAGACAGTGGGGTGGTGAGAGATGAGAGGGGAAATGTGTATGCTTGGGAGGTGAGGAGGGTACTACTTGCAATTGGAGAATTCAGTGTCCATACCATTGGGTTGCAAGCTACACTAGAGCACTATGAGGAGCTGTTCCTCCAGTTTGCTTGTGCCCTCACTCTGGCAATGGAGGAGTTCCTGGACAGAAAGGTCAGTGTGGGCATGGGAATGGCCAGCAAACGGGAGATCCAGCAGGCCTTGGCGGACCGAGAGCAAGTGTAGGGCAAAACCATTGCCTAGTTTACGCTTGGACCATCTCCTCCACTTGTTTCTTCTTCTTCTTCTTCTTCTCCTTGCGTATGGCTGCGCAGCCTAAAGTTGTAGGACGACTTGTTCTATTTGATCTTATTGGATTGTGCATGCCAGGTTGATTGCATTGGTCGAAACAGGGCGGACCACATGAAGGCTGCAATCTCCCACCCCCACGGATGCTGCCTGACCCGCTGAGTTCCTGCAGCGGTTAGTGTTTGGATTGACCAACAGCCAGCACACAGCCGAGTGTTCCCATCTCAGAAAGCTGCTCATTGCGCCAAAAGCTAATTCAATAGACTTGAAATTATTCTAGAATCAATAATAGTTAAGCTAAATGCAACTCTCCCCGCCCCTTCAGTGCAAACGGAGTATTATTACTGACCAAATTCGGGAAACTTGTGTTTTTTTTTTGGCAAGGCTGATTAAGGATTAAATATGAGGCACAATTAAATGTATTGATTTTTCATTCGTCTGGTATCTATTAAGGTGACACGCTCCTGGAACGGAATATTTGCATCACCAGTAGAACCTGCTGCTTTTAAATAATTAACACCATAATTTTTTTTCAGCTGACTTTATAATTAATTACTTAGTTAAAATTAATCAATATGCGGCCGGCAGGCAGTCACAGAAAATCTGCCCTCAGCTCGCCGCCTTGCGCGCAGTCTATGGTGAAATATGTGAAAACATTAGAAATCCATTTGGAGAGATGGAGGAAAAAAAAATGATTTTAAAACCATCCGTGGCTTGTGAACCGATGGAGACGGAGAGCGTTGCCAGCGAGGGAAGGCTGCTGCTGCCAACTCTAGTGGCTCTCAGCCCGTGTGGCTGTTAGACACATGGGACAGGGGTAACTGGACACCTGAGCGGCGGTGTTGGCTGTCTCAGCCCGGGGACAACAGCAACGGCGGCGAGACAGGCAGCATCTCTGGAGAGAAGGAATCGAGTTCCTCCAGGAGTTTGTGTTTTGCTCGCCATTATTAGAGGTCACCCACTTATTTTCTCCAGAGGTGCTGCTTGTCCCGCTGAGTTACTCCAATATTTTGTTTCCATCTTCGGTGTAAACCAGCATCATAAGTGATCGGAGTAAATTTTTGGCCATTCGGCCCATCAAGTCTAATCGTGGCTGATCTATCTCTCCCTCCTAACCCCGTTCTCCTGCCTTCTCCCCATAACCTCTGGCATCTATCTACCTCTGCCTTAGATATATCCACTGACTTTGCCTCCATAGCCTTCTGTGGCAAAGAGTTCCACTGCAGAAGAATCTGCAGTTCCTTCCTACACATTGGCAATGGCTCTTCCCCCTCACCCCGGGTCTAACACACACATGTTAACCAACAGTCAAGCAATGCCACAGTTAACTATTTTACTGGGACAAGACACAAAAAGCTGGAGTAACTCAGTGGGACAGGCAGCATCTCTGGAGGGAAGGAATAGGTGACGTTTCGGTCGAGACCCTTCTTCAGACTGAGAGTCAGTGGAGAGGGAAGCAAGAGATAGAAACGGCGATGTATAGCAAATTAATGAAAGATATGCAAAAAAAAGTAACGATGATAAATGCATTTCGTTGTCTCTGTACTGTACACTGACAATGACAATTAAAATTGAATCTGAATCTAAAGGAAACGGGTTATTTTCTAGGGGAGGGGAATGTAGATGGGCTGGGGATCATCTGAGCACAAAGTGGGCGAGAAGAAAGATTTATTTCCGAAGGTTTTACTGGTTGCTGAAGTTAGATGGAAATCTGACACAAAACGCTGGGGTAATCGGCGAGAAAGAAGTCTTCTGGTTTAGGAGCCGGCTGGAGAAGTACCCAGTGTTGCAATTGCTGTTGTTGGCAGCGGCGAGCGAGTTCAGGAGAGGGGGGAAAAAAAGTAGGAACAGGGTTGTTATTCATTCAGGTAAATATTATCCTGAGCAGCTCAGCGGTTCGCCCGAACTAGATGGAGTTTGTATTTGTTGCCAGCGAGCAAGCGGAGCGGCACTCTGTGCCTTTAACTTGCAGGGAGCCTGCTGGGGTTTGGGGGCCAGGAAGGGGGGGTCAGTGAGAGGGAGGGGAGGGGGGTGTGGACGGCAGGCGCTGCACTAGCCGTGGTTTATTTACACTGGTACTGGGAGGCAAAGATCTTTGCTGGGAGGGAGGGGAGAGAGGAGGGGGAGGGCAGGCAGGCAGGGTGGAGAGGATAGGAGGGGGGTGAGTGAAGGAGGCAGGGGGAAGGGAGAGGAGGGACAGAGGAGGGGGGAGGGACGTGGAGGTGTGTCGAGCCTGCCCAGGCCGCCTCATTGGCAGCTGCCGACTCCATGCACGGGGTTGAGACGGATCACATTACACCATTCGCCGTGGATCAGTTTGTTTTTCTCCTCGGCGTGTCCGTGATTTGGAGGAGCCAAGAGTTGGAGCGGATAGTTTGCCAGGCGAGAACGCAACTTGTGAGCCCCCATGGCGAGCGTGTGACCGAGGTAGGCTGTTGTTTTGCTGCTTTCCGGGCGGTCACAATACAAAAAGCAACCCGGTTAATGAAGCGCAGCGCTGCCGGCGGTCAGTGCAGCGGGGCTGAACGCGGAGCTAAAGTAGTGGACGCAGTCAATCCGAACCAGGGAGGGTGCAGGAATAGCAGGGAAAGTGCTATTTTTACTCGCTGCCTTTCACGGAATGAATTGTCCTTGTAGTTTCTGGAAAGTAAAGTTGACGTGAGCTGGAGCCACAGGCTTGTTGTTTCCAGAGGTGGGCTGGCGTGTTATGGAGGGGGTGCTGTAGTCAAGTACTGTGGGAGGGAAGGGGCCAGAGTTGACATCTGATCACTGCTGGGTCTCTAAAGATCAGCAAGCTTTTGGCTGGGATCCACAGGGACCTAGGTTTCGGGGAAAAGGAGGGGAGGAGGGGGAGCAGAGGCTTCAGCCTAACTTGGGTTGGGGGGCAAACGGCGGTGAGCTGCTCCCACCAGAGGCTGGTGGAAAGCAGTTGTACAAGCGAACACTGGATCCCCTCAACCTGAACCGCTGGATTGAAAGCCCTGGCTCGCATCCTCCTCGATGCCAAAAGCAACGAGGTGTGTGGAATAAAACACAACTGCAGCAGTTTGGCATGCCCCGAAGTTGCTGCATTTTAAACAGGTTAGCCAAGTTTAATGTGCTCGCAGGAACGAAATTGCACATGAGTATTAAGCTGGGAAGTTTCAAAAATATAATGTTCGGTGCTCAGGTTAAAGGTGTTAGTGATTTCTCCGTGTTTGCAGTGTGTCCACAAACTCGGATCAGAATATGTCTTCCTTGTTTACCCAGTTACTTAAAAAAATAAAAAAATAAAAAAAAAAAAAGTTTTTAATCAGGGTCTGACTTACAAAGTGTAAAGTATTGAGACTCCGAATCTGGCAACTGGCCACTGAGCCAATTTAACCCCGGTCTCCTTTCCCTGTAACACATTAGCCGGTGCGCTACCGAAATGCACTCGATTTCCAGCGACTGTGTCATGCACTGTGACTGCGAAAATAAGAGTGGGTTTATTGTAGAAAGTGTACATTCACATCACTGAGTTCATGTGATATGTACAGTGGTAGCGGTCTGGCAAAGGGAAGAGTTTCCATTCAAAATCAGTACTTGAATGATTCAAGTGTTGAACAATGATTTGTACCTGTTTTTGTAAAGATTCTGCTACTCGCTGCCTCTAGAGGCGGAGGAAAGGACTCGCTCTCTGGATTACCACTTGGGACCCAATAGCGTGGGGTTGTGAGGAAAGGTGTCGGGGATTATGGGGAGAAGGCAAGTGAATGGGGTTGAGAGGGAGAGATAGATCAGCCATGATTGAATTGCGGAGTAGACTTGATGGACCGAATGGCCTAATTCTGCTCCTATCACTTATGAACATGAAATGGGACTGCTGGAATTGTTCTCTTCAGTGTGAGCACTGACCTCATGAGGGTTAATGGCTGCCTTTCATTCTTCCCTAATCTATGATAAATATCCATCACTGGTACAGGTTGGCACAGCGATAGTGTTGCTGACTTACAGCGCCAGAGACCCAGGTTCGATCCTAGTTGCAGGTGCTGTCTGTATGGAGTTTGTACGTTGGTTTTGTGACAGCGTTGGTTTTCTCCGGGTGCTCCGGTTTCCTCCCACATTCTAAAGACTTGCGGGTCTGTACGTTAATTGACTTTGGTAAAATTGCAAATTGTTCAGAGTGTGTGTGTGCAGGATAGTGCAGTGTACGGGGGGGTTGCTGATCAGCGCGGACTCGGTGGGCCGAAGGGCCTGTATCCGTGCTGTATCTCTAAAGTCTAAGGGCTCAGCGCTCGCTTCCACACTGGGTGGCATGAGGGATGCTGGAGGTATTGTCAAGGGTGCCTGCCAAGCAGGCTATTGCCTCTTCTCTCTTCCGCCTTCTGGGAGTGGATGCAGAAGCTTGAAAGCCCAGGCACCCAGAATACAGAACAGCTTCTTCCCCTCTGCTGAACAACCCCAGAACCAATCATCAATTTCACACCCATTCCCAAGTTGTTGTCATTCTGCTGTTTTGCTTGAATATTATTTTGCACTAAACCTTTGCACGATTCTGCTGGTTTGTGCTTGGCCATTTTCATACAGCAGAGAAACAGACCCTTTGGCCCAGCTTGCCCGTGCCGACCACAGTGCCCCATTTACATTAGTCCCACCTGCCTGTGTTTAGCCCACATCCTTCTGACCCTTTGCTATACATGTACCTGTCTAAATGTCTTTTAAATGTTGTTACAGTACCTCCCTCAACTCCCTCCTCTGGCAGCTCATTCCATACAACCACCATCTTCTGTTTACAAAGCTACCCCTCAGGTTACTATTAAATCAGTCCTCTCTCACTTCAACTCTATGTCCTCTGGTTCTTGATTCCAGATTGCCCTACTCTAGGTAAAAGACTATGCATCTGCCCCATCAATTTCTCTCATGATCTTGTACATCTCCATCAGATCACCTCTCATCTTCCTATGCTCCTAGGAAACTAGTCAATGTACTTATCTCCACTGAACGTGTATTGTTTATTCAGCCAGCTTCATGTGAACAAGGAAGTTCATTACACTCTGGACAAACTAATCTGTAATCTATCTGTAAAAAAAACAGTCAGATCCAGATTCCATTATAAAATGTTTATGTTTTTGCCTGTTTGGGATGTTGTGCATCAACTGGTATCTGTAGATATGTAACAATCTTTGGAAAGGAAGCACAGGACTTCTAAGACGATGCTTTCCATCAATACAATGGATGTGTTCTCGAGGTCGCGGTGCTCGTTGGGTTATCTTGTTCAGGCTGGTAATTCCAATTGAACTTTTGTTCACCTTTTGTTTAAACGACTGAACTGATTGAAGGGCAGGATTTATATAAAAAATAAAAAAAAGGCCCCCATTCATTCAGCTAGCATTACTTTGAATAGTTGCGAGGCATGTAACATTATGAGCTTTCTATTATTCACAACTAGCAATATCCTTGGATATAAAGAGAACTATATTTGATACTGACATGAATTATGTAGGAGAAAATATACCCTATTCCAACAATGAAGATAATTGGAAGAGTTGGAACCTTATTGAACTTTTACACATCTTCCAGCAAGTCGTGGTTTGCGGATTGGAACTATGAATTTTTCAACATGTAATACACTGCGGCTTGGCAAATGTGATAATGCAATATTATATTGTAATTATAGAGGGAATTAAAGTTGTTATTTTTCTCCTTCAAAGCCCTGACTGAAAACAGGATTGTCAAAAAGGCAATACGGTGGCAGTGCGCTCCAGATAATGTTCTCTCCAGAACACTTCAATGAGCAATTCTAAGAAAATTGTAATGCATTTGATGCAGTTCGGTTGCCAAAGGCAATGTGACACATTCATTCATTTCGCATTTGGGGATAAAACAAGGGGAAAATGTCCTGACCCAAAATGTCACCTATCCATGTTCTCCAGTGATGCTGCCTGACCTGCTGAGTTATTCTAGCACACGTTGTTTTAATCTTTAAAATAACCAGTTATATCTTCAATGTGGTGGTGCAGCAGTAGAGTTGCTGCCTTACAGCGCCAGAGACCCAGGTTCGATCCTGACTACGGGTGCTTGTGCATGCGGAGTTTGTACGTTCTCCCCGTGACAGCGTGGGTTTCCTCAGGTATCTTCGATCGTCTCCCATTCTCCAAAATGCACGTGCTTGTAGGTTGATTGGCTTGGTATAAATGTAAATTGTCCCTAGCGTGTGTGGGATAGTGTTAATGTGCGGGGATCGCTGGTCGGTGCAGACTCGGTAGGTCGAAGGGCCTGATTCCGCGCTGTATCTTATACTAAACTGATCAAAGCAAGTCCTTTATTGAATTAAACAACATCTTAATTGCTTACAGTACATTGAACCTAGTGCAACGTCCTGCTGTTACTAGACTGAGCAAAGTTCAAGCAGGAAAGGGTGATTCTAGGTGTGTTGTTCTTGGTTTATTATCATCGTGTGTCGAGATATACAATGAAAGGCTTTGTTAGCGTGCTATCCAGTCCAATGAAACCGTACCATACATGAGTAAATTTGAGCCATTTCACAACTACAGGAGGTGCAAAGAGAAAAATAAAATAGCATGGAAAATAGTGTTATTATATTACAGTTACAGTGGAAATGCATTTCGTTGTCTCTGCACCGTACACTGACAATGACAATGACAATTAAAATTGAATCTGAATCTGAAAGAGCCCTAGGTCTGCAATGAAGGTGGACAGAAATACTGGAGAAACTCTGTGTGTGAGGCCTCACCAGCTGAGTTTCTCCAGCATTTTTGTCTAACTTCATATTTGTCCACCTTTGATTTTTCCAGCATCTGCAGTTCTTTCTTAAACACAAGGTCTACAATGAGATAAGTTGGAAGATCGGGACCACACTGTAACTTATGGGAAGCCCGTTCCGGTGTCTGATAACAGCAAGGACGAAGTTGTTCCTGAATCTAGCTGTAAGCACTTGCAAGCTTTTGTATCCTCTACCTGATGGGAGAGAGGAGAAGGGGGAATAACCACGGCATGAAAGATCCTGGATTATGTTGACTGTTTTTCCGAGGTTGTGTGAAGTGTAGATAGTGTTGATGGTGGGGACTCGGGCCTGTGTGATGAACTACTATCTAATACCTGAACTACTATCCACCACATTGGTGACCAAAGACTATTTTTGGTTGGATTTTACTGCCTTTACCTTGCATTTCCCTTATCATGCATCTATCCCCTGTGAATGGCTCAATTGTAATCATGTATTGTCTTTCCGCTGACTGGTTAGCACATAACAGAAGCTTTTCACTGGACCTCTGTGCATATGACTATAAACTAAACTCAACTGGGCTAAACTCTCAACTCTCAGTATTTTTTGGCGTTCTTGGGCAGAGGTGTTGCCAAACCAAATTGTGATGCACTCTGAAAGGATGGTTTCTACGGTACACCCGTAGAAGTTGGTGACAGTTATTGGAGACTTGACAAACTTCCTTAGTCTTCTGAGGAGGCATATGTCGAGATGTTGGTGTGGTTTCATGGCCCGAGATACAATGTGGTTGATCCAGGACGCATTGTTTGGTGATATTTAAACCATGGAACCTGAAGCCGTCAACCATCTTCACTTTGGTTCCATTGGGGCATGTAAATCACCTCGCTTCTTGGTCAATAGCCAGCTCCTTCATCTTGATAAGTTCATAAGTCATAGGAGCAGGATTAAGCCATTAAGTCCACCCCGTCATTCAATCATGGCTGATCTATCTTTCCCTCCTAACCCCAATCTCCTGCCTTCTCCCCATAACCCCTGATATCAGTACTCATCAAGAATCTATCTATCTCTGCCTGTAAAAATATCCATTGACTTGGCCTCCACAGCCTTCTGTGGCAATGAATTCCACTTGCTGCCATTGCTGTCTTGGCACCATGTCTCTGAGCTCCCAATCTCTTTCCTGTACTCTGTCCCCTGTCCACTGCAGTGGTGTCCCCTGGAAAAAGTTCTGAATGGGGTTAGAGCAGAATGTGGTCGGTCGGTCTGTGTTAAAGATGCCTTTAAAAGGGAGAGGGAGGGAATTGCTACACCTAAAGACAAGGCAGTTTGTGCTTGGCGAAAAGCAGACTCGGGCAAGGCGTGGGTGATATTATACACACCACACACACACACACAACACACACACACACACACACACACACACACACACACACACACACACACACACACACACACACACACACACACACACACACACACACACACACACACACACACTGAACCTTTTACTTTTTTATTTAAGGATAACGGGAAATCTTAGGAGGGGAAATCCTTTAAAAACCGAGTGAGATTTTTTCTCAGAGAGTGGTGAATCTCTGGAACTCTCTGCCACAGAGGGTAGTTGAGGCCAGTTCATTGGCTATATTTAAGAGGGAGTTAGATGTGGCCCTTGTGGCTAAGGGGATCAGGGGGTATGGAGAGAAGGCAGGTACGGGATACTGAGTTGGATGATCAGCCATGATCATATTGAATGGCGGTGCAGGCTCGAAGGGCCGAATGGCCTACTCCTGCACCTAATTTCTATGTTTCTATGTTTCTATTATATTGTTTACAGTTTACTTTGTTTACAAATTCTGTTGTGCTGCTGCAAGTAAGAATTTCATTGCTTTATCTGGGACATATGACAATAAAACACTCTTGAATTATTCGAGTGCTGGGCCGTGGAGAGTAGCGTAACCACGAATGGGAGTTTTAAATTTGCATCCCTGCTCACGAGCAGAGGTGATGGGGGAGAAGATTTGGTGTAAATGTGGACAGGCGACTTGACATGAGGTTGAGTTTAAGAATAGCTCAAGGTGAGATGCCGACCATTATGCCCCGACGTGGCATTTAGAGTTACTAACTCGTGGCCGGACCTCTGTGTAGCAGATCTATGAAAATGCAACACAAAAGTGCCGGAGGAGTTAAACACTGCACCCATCAAAATAAAACGATCTTCAATCCTGATTCTCATGTTTTCAAAAGTTTTTTCAGAAGTCACGCAGCAAGAAAATAGGCCCTTCGCTCCAACTCGTCCATGCTGACCAAGATGCCCATTCTGTCCATTACGCATTTAATCGGGATGCGTCACAGCACGGTTTGGGAACAGCTCCATCCAAGACCGCAACAAATTACAGTGTATTGTGGACGCAGCCCAGACCATCGCCCTTCCTTTGACTCCATCTAAAGTTCACGCTGTATTGGCAAGGCCACCAGCATAATCGAGGATGAGTCTCACTCCCAAATGTCCCCTCTCCCATCAGGCAAGAGGGTGTAAAAACGCTCGCCTACAGACACGGGGACAGTTTCTTCCCAGCTGTTATCAGGCAACCAAACCATCCCATCAGCAACTTGAGAGCAGTTTTGAGCTACCATCTACCTCATTGGAGATCCTTGGACTATCTTTAATCAGACTTTACTGGATTTTATCTTGCACGAAACATTATTCCTTTTTCCTGTGGACGACTTGATTGGAATCATTTATAGTCTTTCCGCTGATCCGATAGCACGCAACAAAAAGTGTTTCAATATGCCTCAGTACATGTGACAATTAACTAAACTTACTAACTAATCTAAGTTGGTCCCATCTGTCTGAATTTGGTCCATATCCTATTAAATTTGTCCTATCCATGTACGGCCAAATATCTTTTAAATGTTGATATTGTACGCGCCTTGACTACCTCTGGCAGTTTGTTCCACACACCCACCACCCTTTGCAAACAAACAGTTACCCCTCTGGTTCCTATTAAATCTTTTCCCCCTTTACGTTAAACCTGTGGTGATCTTATTAAGGTGTACAAGATCATGAAGGGCACGGATAAAGTGAATGTCCATAGTCTTTTTCCCCAGGGTAGAGGATTCTAAAACTCGAGGGCACAGGCTTAAGGTGAGAGGGGAGAGGTTAAGACCTTGGGGGCAACCTTTTTACTCTGAGGATAGTCTGCATCTGGAATGAGCTGCCAGAGGAAGCTATCGAAGTGGAAACAATTATGACTTTTAAAATACATTTGGACAGATATATGGATAGCAGATGTGGGCCAAATGAGACTAGCCCAATATGTCAACTCAGTTGGCATGGACAAGGTGGGCCGAAGGGCCTGTCTCCATGCTGTACAGCTCTTCAAAGGTATTTTATTGGTCACATTCACATACACCTAGGTGTAGTGAAGTGAAATGCTTCTTGCCTTTTTTGCAGCACATAAAGAAGGAATACAGACATAACATTAATAAGAGTTTTAAACAGAAAGAACATCCCCCCCACAATGGTTCCCATTATGAGGGAAGGCACAAAATCCAGTCCCCAACCCCAGTTCACCCGTAGTCGGGCCAAAGAGGTCCTCTTTGACCTCTCCCTGCTTTTTACATTCACCTCTTCTTTTGTCTGTATTTCCAGGTACTAAATTGTGTCACCCATCTGTTCAAGCATGCTTTGGCACAGAATTCATTTGTGTAAACCCATTAAAAAAATGTTTATCTTGATCTTCAGATTACTCCATGCCCACACATAAAATATGTACAAACACTCACCAGGGCATGTAACGGTCAGAACCCGCTCACGTCAGGACACGTAAATGTCTTGACTCTCCACAGTTCGGTCTTTGAGAAGTTTTATGAAAAAAAAAAAAAGCATTTAATTCTGGTCTCCAATAAATTGGGTGTAACAAGAGAAGTCATAATTTGCTTCCAGACGACTCTGGACAGGTTGTTCCTCCAACGTAGCTGAATTTCCATTTTACAGTGCACCTCATGGCTACCTGCAGGTCTACCTTTAATCCTTTGTCACCCAGCAGTAGAACTGCTGCCTTACAGCGCCAGAGACCCGTGTTCAATCCTGACTATGGGTACTGGCTGTGCAGAGTTTGCACGTTCTCTCTGACACCACGTGGGTTTTTTCCGGGTGCTCTGGTTTTCTCTCGCATCCCAAAGACATGCGGGTTTTAAAGTTGATCGGTTCCTGTAAATTGACCCTAGGGTGTAGGATAGAACTAGTGTATGGGTGACTTAAGGTCACCGTGGACCTGGTGGTCCAAAGGGCTTGTTAACACGCTGTACCTCTAAACTAAAGGATATTGAATGATGATATGTTGGCCTGTTTCCTTTATCATCATAACCTTCTTGCCTATCTTTGATTCATTTTTCTATATCTCTCTACAAGACCGTCTATATGTCTCGTTTCCCTTTCCCGTGACTTTCAGTCTGAAGAAGGATCTCAACCCAGAACGTCGCCCATTCCTTCTCTCCAGAGATGCTGCCTGTCCCGCTGAGTTATTCCAGCTTTTCGTGTCTACGGTTTAAACCAGCATCTGCAGTTCCTTCCTACGCACGATGTATTGACATTGAACAAGATGGCTTTGATGCCGTTTCAGAATGTGAACAGTTCCATATGAAACTTCAACCCAATGTTTCACAGGGAGGCAAGTCTCGGAAAATATTTGGCAAAGTGAGTGTTGGGGCAGGTGTGTGTACCAAGGGAGGAAGGGCAAGGGACAGATCTTATGGGGATTTGCTTTCTGATAAATCCCAGATAGGAAACATGTTGGCTTTTCATCTCAACAAGAACGTGCTGGTACGCATTATCAATGAAAAATCTAGCTACATTTATCACCATTTTTTTCTCTCTTCCAACATTGGGAGCACTTTTAACTTGTAATATAATAACTGAATGCTAAGTCTAAACAAATGTTCTACTTCTTTCGCTTAGATTATCCATTAGCCAAGCACGATTAATAAACATACGTGTCACATTAGAGGTGCTGGTACACTGTACTGTCACAAAAGGCAGCTCTAGCTCTATTGATGAAAGACGACTGTGCATTAACTTGCTCATCAATTATGGGTAACCGTGTATGTGCAGGTATTTGATCTCTAAAGAGAGAATTTAAAATGTTTTAAGGGAGCTCTGGTTGTGGAGGAGATGTTAGTTTGTAAATTAAAAATTGGCGGAATGCTTCTGTTGAATTGTGCAAAAGGGAATCTGCATCGAGTCCGCCTTTAAAGGCTTCTAATTTGTTACGGGGTTGGCTTATTCACAGTGGGCACAACAGGCGTCCGAGATGCTGCTCTTGATTTGTCGACTGAGTTTTGCTTCATTCGGGACTTCAAAGCCAGCCATTTCCTCGGGATTGCAGCCCTGCTCCAATCAATTAAATTTCCATACATAACTAATTCAACACTGACTTGACAGCACGATCTGAGCAATATCCGATCCTTGGGAAATGTTGCTTACTGGGAGATGGGGTCAGTTAAAATGTACTCTCCCAAATTGTTCAGTGTTGAGAGGCAATATAAAGCGATTTAGTAGTTACAGTAATCTATATTTGGTAAATAAACCATATGTTAATAAACCATAACCATGTGCATGTCTACACTGTCCAAATTGTATCCCTTTTAAGGCTTCATCTGTTGGTTGAAATGGTCAAATAAATGTAATATAGCCTTCAAATGACAGGGTTGTTGTGTGTCATGTAGCATTAGCATTGAAGATAAGGCAGATAAAAATATTTAATTCCCAGGGTATTCCTGTTGGTTATATTCTCGTCCCGTTGGTTAGTCTTGCCCGACCTGATCAGGAGAGGGATCAGGCAACCTGGTTGCAGCTCACTGCATGAATCTGTCCATCAAGAACTAGGTGAGACGCACCAAATAGCTTTTAAGTTTAGTTTAGAGATCTAGCATAGAAACAGGCCGTTCCACTCGCTGAGTCCATTGCTAACCATCGATCACCTGTTCACACTGGGGCACCAGCATCATCAAGGACGAGCTACACCCCAGCCACTCCCCCTCCTCCTTTCTCCCATCGGGCAAGAGGTACAGAAATGTGAAAATGCACACCTCCAGATTCGGGGACGGTTTCTTCCCAGCTGTTATGAGGCAACTGAACCATCCTACCACCAACTAGAGAGTGGTCCTGAGCTACTATCTACCTCATTGGAGACCCATGGACTATCTTTGATTGGATGTTACTGAACTTTATTTTGCACTAAACGCTATTCACGTTATTCCCGTTTATCCTGTATCCATACACTGTGGACGGCTCGATTGTAATCATGTATTGTCTTTCCACTAACTGGATAGCACGCAATAAAAGCCTTTCACCGTACCTCGGTACACGTGAC